>NW_023504512.1:0-128000 GCF_004664715.2 Peromyscus leucopus | reverse complement strand
TTTCTTTCTTAAGCTGCCTTGTCATGATGTCTCTTCACAACAATAGAATGGTAGTGTGTGGCCACCCCGAGCCTGAAGACTAGACCCTGCTGGCGAAGGAAAGGTGGCTTTGACAGGTACCCATCGCTTAGGTTTTTCAGTTCTGATGAAGTCCACCCTAATCTTTTGGCATTCTGCGGCTCTCTGTGTAGGACCTCCCATGTAACTCCCTGTCTGACCAGCTCATTCCGCGTCCCCATCTGGATTACTCTTCTTCATTGCTGTGACAAAATGCCTGCTGGTTTCAGAGGGAAGCTTGCCCAGGGGAAGACAGTGGCTGGATGCTCTGTTGGAGTGGTGAGAGCTTGTGGGCAGCTTGTCCACATCTCTGGTGGATCAGCAAGCGAGGAACAGAACCCAGCGCAAGGCTGAGTGTATCAACCTTCAAGGCCTGCCATCAATGGTCTGCATTTACCAGCTAGGCCCCATGTCCCAAAGGTTACAGAATGTCCCCAAACAGTACCCCCAGCTGAGGATCAAACATTCAGAAACATGGCCTGTTGGGGGTCATTGCACATTTACATCCTAACTCCAGCCTTCTAGTACTTTCTATACTAAGTTTCTCTGTGTTGGGCTTTGTCTTGTTTAGTCATGGCTTGAGTGTTCTGGGAAGAAACTGAGCCTGATAGATGAATGAGATATATTTGATGAAGATTCACCATTGGTCTGTGTCTGTGGACAGCGAAAACACTAGGGAGGCTGTGGCAACTGTAGGTTGAATGTATGTTAAATATAATTTTGAAGGGGAAAATAATGCATAGTTGGTTCATGAAAGGAAGCTGGCCTATCATTGCCTGGGAGAACATTAGAAAGAATCTATCAGGGTCTTAAATGGAAGGAGAAACTTCTTTCTCTTAAAGCTGGAGGGAGCTTCATTGGTGAGAACAAAAGACAGGAGTAAGAAGCAACCAGTCAGAAGAGGACTGTGTGGGTGTGAGTGGACAGGCACAGCCAGAGCAGTCTCTAGAGAAATCCCAGCAAAGGAGATTCCCAACTTCTACAACTTTTCAGGGTAGCTGGGTGTTTTTATATCATGTGACTTAGTTCAACACCACACACGTGACAGCACGGGATAGCCAGATACAGGTTAGGACCATAAATTATGAGCTGTAAAAACACAACACAGACAGCTCTTCACTCTCTGTTCAGGGGTAGAATGGCAGGGGGTCACGATCTGATCCACCACCACCCTCACACGCCCCCTTACCCCTCCCCACTTCCCACCCCCGGCTGATAGATCTGTCCTCTTAAAGGGCAGACCTCTAGCAATATGGACATAACCTCCAAGCTGTAGTGTATTTAAATTTTATTTTAATTCAAGTGATGTAAAGGTAGAGAAATGTAATTATTTTTACCATTGAGTTTTTCAGCTAAAATGTAGAGGAGAGCAACACAGTCTTATCTTTTCAAACAGCTGTCTTTGGAAATGCCTCTCCTCTGCAAAGCTCTCACAGACAATCTCAGGATTCATCTACGTGTTTGACCAGCACACTTGATCCCCAGGGTTGAACTCATGTGCTTCAGCCAACAGGTAATGTGTGTGTGTGTGTCCTACACAACACAGTGACCTGCTCTTGATGCATGTCCTTAACACTCTCACATCACCTTTCTACATCGGCAGTTTGATCCTTGTCTAATTTCCCTATCCTGGCAGTTCTTCGCACATGGAAAGTAAAATTTAGGAATGAAAAGAAATATGCCTAGATATCGTATCTGGGTTGGCAAAAATTCCAGATCATGATGAGACCATTTATTTTCACTTAAAGAATTTGCAGGACATATATAATAATTTAAAGATTGAATTATACTCTATAACCTTTCTTTTAAATCTTATAGAGACCTTTAACAAAGTGGCATTTGAGAAATGAATTAAGTTTTTTGAGGAACTTCTTGCAGGGAAGAATATTGCTTAAATGAAGAAAAACTGGATCTTATTCCTTGCCTAGAAGATGGAAAGTCCCTGTCAGTGCTTTTTTAAAAATTCACATTTAAAAACATGGAAGTTTATCCCTCGCTGGTCTCAGGTGTGTATCTATCTACTCACCAGGAAGCAACTAGTGTGCACGCACATTCTGCTTTGAAAATCTCGCTGGCAGCGGGTTAGATGACTTCCCCTCGTTTGCTGTTCTCTTCAATTTTCGTTATCCTCACCTCCACCCCCTCTCTCATCCACTCCATGCTTCTCCCTGCCAAGCCTTCCTCCTGCTTTCACATCCTCTTTCTGTGTGTGACCCACTGAGTTTAATTAGAGCTGTCTGCATGATCGTGACCCAGAAGTCATTTACTGGAGCATGGGCAACTTGTCATGCCAGACCACTGAAGAAAGTGGCACCCCTCTCCCAGCAACCACCCACTGCCAGCAGTCTCTCGGGGAGCAGTGTGGCCTCACGGCCCTTTGAATGACTAATAATTGTTTTCTCTTGAGTAGTTGTCTTAGCCCATTTTCTGTTATCGTATCTGAATATAACAGACTGGCTAGCTTCTGTTTATTTGTTCATTTAGTTTTGAGACATAGTCTCTCTTGCAGTCTTGGTTGTCCTAGACTCTCATGTAGAGCAGACTGGCCTCAGACTCACAGAGGTGCACCTGCCTTTGCCTTCTGAGTGCCACTATGCCCAGCTGACTGGATAATATTAAAGAACAGAAAGAACCCATTTAGATTCTGTATGTAAGAGATCATGCAATATTTTTTCTGTGTCTGGCTGGTTTTATTTACCACAGTATCTTGATGCTTATCCATATTTTGGTTTGTAAGAAGATCTCTCTCTCTCTCTTTTCTTAGGAATGAGTAATTTTTTTTTTTCCGAGACAGGTTTCTCTGTGTAGCTTTGCGCCTTTCCTGAACTCACTTGGAGACCAGGCTGCCTCAACTCACAGAGATCCGCCTGCCTCTGCCTCCCGAGTGCTGGATTAAAGCGTGCACACCACCGCCCGGCAGGAATGAGTAATTTTTTAGGAATATTTTTTTTAGAATGAGTATATAAATATATATGTATATATATGCACATGCACAATACAATATATATAATCCCACATTCACACATATAACACAAGCCATGCAAATATTTAAAGTCATTCTTTTTTTTTTGTTTTTCGAGATAGGGTTTCTCTGTGTAGCTTTGCGCCTTTCCTGGAACTCACTTGGTAGCCCAGGCTGCCTCGAACTCACAGAAGATTCGCCTGCCTCTGCCTCCCAAGTGCTGGATTAAAGGCGTGCGCCACCACCGCCCGGCGCCATGCATATATTTATATCGATAATATAAGTTAATCAACTGTGATATATACAATTCAATATATATATATCATATATATAGAATACATGCAGTGAACATAGGAATATAGATATCCTTAAGGGATGGTGATTTTAGTTACTTTGAATAATGCCCAGAATGGATTGCTGGGTCACAGGGCAGCTGTGCTTCTTCAGAAATCTCCATCCTGTTTAACAGACTGGCTATAGCGTTCTACATCCCCCCATAGCGTACACATGTTCACTTTTCCCCACACCTGTGCCGGCCTGTATTCTCTTTCACTTTTGGTGAAAGCCATCCCAACAGCAGTGGGTGGTATCTCCGAGTTGTTTTGATGTGTATCTACTGATAATTAATGTCGTTGGGTACCTTTTTATATTGCCATTGGCTATTTTTTTGTGCATCTTTGAAGTCATGCCCATTCACATATTTGCTCACTTGTGTGTGTTTGTGTGTGTCAGATGTATGCATGTGATGTATGTACAAGTGTATGTATGTGTAGTATATATGTATTTGTGAGTGTGGTATATGTGTGTATGGTATATGCACACGTGTGTGGTATATGTGGCATATGCATATGTGTGTTTTATTGTGTGTGTGGTATGTACATGTGTGTATGGGTTTCTTGTGCCTGAGTGTGAGTGCTCCCAGAGGGAAGAGGAGGACATCAGGTTCCTCCTCTATCACTCTCCACCTTAGTCCTTTGAGACAGAGTGTCTGGATGGACTGGGAGCTAGGCTGTCCCTACCCACCCACAGCACCTTACAGGCATAATATGTGGTGACACCAACTTCCCGCTTGGGTGCTGGGATCAGAACTTGATCAGCAAGCTTTTTTTTTTTTTTTTTTTTTCAAACAGGGTTTCTCCGTATAGTTTTGGTGCCTGTCCTTGATCTCACTCTGTAGACCAGGCTGGCCTCGAACTCACAGAGACCCACCTGGCTCTGCCTCCCGAGTGCTGGATTAAAGGCGTGCGCCACCGCCGCACCAGCAGCACTCTTACCTACTGAGTCTCTCTGCAGTGCCTCTCTCCCCACTTTTTAATCAGATTTTATACAAATAAAAAAATCAACCTCAAAATTAAATATGGAATCCTAAAGACTCCTAAAAGCTAAAGTAATTCTGAGAACAAAAGAGCTGTGACCATCACACTCCTTGACTTAGCACTGTGTCATGGAGTTGTAGCCTGGAAGCGGTAAGCACTGGCACTGTAATAGACACGTACCAGTGGAATGAAATAGGGAACCAGAGACAGATCCAAAGTATGTGGTCAATTGATGGTTACCGGGGCATCAAGGGACACAGTGGGTATGTGGGCCTGCAAACTCTGGTGCCCCGTTGTTCCCTGGTTGGGTCCTGGCTGTATAGCGGAGGAAGAGAAGTGAGAAGTAGCGTGCATCCCCTCCCTGCTTCCGACTGTGAATGCAATGCGACCAGCTGCTTTAGCTCTTGCTGCCTTGATTCCTCTGCCAAAATGACCGTATCCTTGAACTGTGTCTCAGTTATTTTTCTGTTGTTTTGAAGACATACCATGGCCAAGGCAACTTAAAGGAGAAAGGGTTTAGAAGAATTTCAGTTCCAGAGGTGAGAGTCTGTGACCATCATGCCGGACGGCAGGCAGGCAGCAGGCAGCGTGACACTGAAGCTGTGCTGGAGCTATATCTGATCTACAAGCTGCAAGGAATGAGAAGAGAGAGAGAAGAGAGAGAGAAGAGAGAGAGAGAGAGAGAGAGAGAGAGAGAATGCACTGACTGAGAATGGCATGGACTTTTGAAACCTGAAGTTCATATATGTCTTCCAAGAAGCCACACCTCTTAATCCTTCCCAAACAGTTCTACAGTGGTCGGGGTGGAGTCTATGAACCTGTAGGGACCATTCTCATTCAAATTGCTACAAACTGTGAGTCAAAATAAGCCTTCTTTCCCCCAGTTGCTTATCTCACAACAACAGAGGAGAGAATAAGCAAGTACTCACAAGTGCTCATTCTTGTAATGTCAACACTAAGGAGTAGAGAGAGATTGAGTTCAAGCCAGCTATGGAGCTATGGAGATGCTACCTCAAGCAACAGCAAAATCAGCACCTGTGAGAAAGGAAGGATGAAGATTGGCAGATTTCAAGTCTCTCTGTGTTGAGGGCCAATAGAATGCAGGCTAACACTGGATCTGAGGAGCAGGCATAGTCTGTCAGAGCAATCCCAGGTTGGGTGGAGATGACTTCATACTGTGAACCAAAATGAGCCATCTTAGAAATAAGACCAAAATGCTTTCTCCCTAAAATTAAGCCTAAGATTTTTCCTTTTGGAATAGCCATTAGTTGCTGAAACCAGTCAGTTCAGATTCCAGAAACCAGGAAGTGTAAAAGTACAGAGTCACAAGATAGTCATGATAATGCCTGCCAGACTATGGAATGTCCTCTCCCTGGTTTCCAGGTAATTGACCACAGAAATGCCCCACCTGAGGGCAGCCAATAGAAATGTGCGGGCAACCACCCCCTTAGAGTAATTTCTAGAAGTCCCTAGAAGCGAGCCAATCAGAATTGTACCCTACTAGCACCCCTAAATGATGTAACCTTGTACTTTTCCCTTTAAAAACCTGAGCTTGCAGACAGGTGGCGCTTCCTCCAGCTTCCACTGCGTTGGATGTATTGGAAGAAGTCCTGCCTAGGCTTGTATTGCTTTTGGATATCCAGAATTAAACCTTGCTTTGCATTCCGGCATGCTCGTCTTTGGTGGTCTCTCTGGGGTCACGATCTGGCACAACAATACTCCTGCCTTGATCCTGTTTAGTTGTAGAGAGCCATGGAGCTAGGTGTGGTATGGGCAGTCTGTGCCAGGACTGTCATCTTGGCCAACAAGCCCTGCCTTGAAGGGAGACCTAAGGGCCTGGTGTCAATCATGATGCAGGTTTCCCCATCTCTGTACTCTGGTGAGCAGTTGGATGGGTAGAACATTCCATGAAAAGTTAGAAGTGAGAAAATTCTTTTTCAGAAAAGTTAAGTCATTGGTAGCTTACTTTCCAACCCTTTTTCCTCTAGTCAATGATCTTTTTCATTTTGGTTTCTTAGTTTCTAAAGGAATTTTTTAAGTGATATAAGTAGTACAATCATTTTTGTTTGTTTTGAGATGTTTGGAGCCTAACATAAGGCATCCTAAACAAGTTGGAAGTAGACACTGCTGGAGAATAGAAACAGGAAATGGGTCTGGTCAGATCATGGAATGCTAATTTTTCAACTTACAGGGGATGCTTAGAGTGAACAGAGATACTGGTAATTGTCTTTGGATAATAGGCGTAAATTGTGGACTGAATAATGCTCATCCCTCTCCAAACTTCATATGGTGAAGCTCTGACCCCCAGTGCAGCTAATACCTGGAGACAGGGTCTTGGGAAGAAATTGGGTTAAATGGATGGGGTTCTAATCCTACAGAAAAGAACAAGAGCGAGAGTTGGGATCGAGAGAGTGAGGGCTGTCTCACAATGCACATGCACTCAGGAAAGGACGTGTGAACATACAGGAAGAAGAGAAGTGGGTTCTCTGCAAGCCAGCTAGAGTCCTTCCAGAACTCAGCTGAACCGGCATCCTCATCTCAGACTCCCTATTGCTCCAACTGTGAAAGTACATTTTTTGTTTGTTGTTGTTGTTCAAAGCATCAGTTTCTGGTGACAGGTGTTATGGTTGCCCCAGGAGACTAATGCCTATGAAACTGTGCTTAGAAAACTAGATATCAGTAGTTAGATATCAGTATTCAAATAGTGTTGTGGAATATTACTTTAACTAGGCAAAGACGTGTTACATTTATTCATGCTGCAGAATAGTACTTTAACTGTGTAAAGGTGTGTTACTTTTGTTCATGCTGCATTTGTTTAATGATGTAAGGATGTGTGTTTAATCATGTAAAGATGTGTTGCATTTGTTTCACCTTGCCTGCCTAAGGCCCTGATTGGTCTAATAAAGAACGGAACGGCCAATAGCCAGGCAGAGAAGATAGGCCGGGGTGGCAGCAGAGAGAATAAATAGGAGAAGAAATCTAAGCTCAAGGAGGAGAAGACAAAGAGAACAAGGGAGAAAGAGAGGGACACCACCCAGAGCTAGAAACCAGGCGAGGCCGGGGCCTCCCGGGCGGCTCCAGCGGCGGCCTCCAGCGGCGCCTCCAGCCGGGCGGCCTCCAGCCGGCAGACATGGGAAGCAGTGAAAGTAAGATACACAGAAGGAAAGAAAGGTAAAAAGCCCCGAGGCAAAAGGTAGATAGAGAGAAACAGGTTAATTTAAGTTAAAAGAACTAGCCAGAAATGAGTCTAAGCTAGGCTGAGCATTCATAACTAATAAGAAGTCTCCATGTCATGACTTGGGAGCTGGTTGGTGACCCAAAGAAAAAGCTGATACAAAATAATATCTTTCTCTTCTTTTGAAAAAAAAATATTTTTAGGGTATATATATATATAATATATATATATATATATATATATAATTTTACAATACCATTCAGTTCTACATGTCAGCCATGGTTCCCCTATTCTCCCCCCTCCCACCCCCTCCCTTACCCCACCACCCTCCATTTCCACCTCCTCCAGGACAAGTCCTCCCCGAGGACTGCGATCAACCTGGTAGACTCAGTCCAGGCAGGTCAGTCCCTTCCTCCCAGCCTGAGCCAAGTGTCCCTGCATAAGCTCCAGGTTTCAAACAGCCAACTCATGCAATGAGCACAGACCTGGTCCACTGCCTAGTTGCCTCCCAAACTGATCAAGCCAATCAACTGTCTCATCTATTCAGAGGGCCTGATCCAGCTGGGGCCCCTCAGCCTTTTGTTCATAGTTCATGTGTTTCCATTCATTTGGCTATTTTTTTTTTCAATAATTGAGTAAAACTGAAATTTATTATAAGCCACAGTCGTTCCTAGGACCTCCATGCTATATATATATATAGCCTCTATGGTTCTATGGGTTGTGTCTGATTGTTTTTTAGAAAAAATATATATTTATTTAGTGCGCGCATGACACGTTTTAGTTAAGGAGAGAGAGAAGTGAAGAGGCTGTGCTTATAATCAAAGTATGGGTTCGTTACTAAACGCAAATGGCTTCATTGGGAGGAAACAATGTTAATTAGGTCACCAAGATACATTAAGAAGAAAACTAAGAACGTGTTTACCACATTAGAGTTATTGTTAGCTTGTGTGTTAAGAAAGTTCACATAACAATGACTCCAGTATCAACAGCTGAGCATTATAGCTCTGATTCAGGGACAATCCAGTTCTAGATAAATACATCTTCGCCTTGTATTGCAGATTTTTTTTTTTTTTTTTTTTTTTTTTGTTTTTTTGTTTTTTTTGTTTGTTTGAGACAGGGTTTCTCTTTGCAGCCCTGACTGTCCTGGAATTTACTCTGTAGACCAGGCTGGCCTCGAACTCAAAGAGATCCACCTGCCTCTGCCTCATGAGTGCTGGATCAAAGGCTACCATAGTCTAGCACACTGCAGCTATTTTAACGTAGAAAAACCTTGCTTGTGCTCAGGGAGAGCTAGCTGGCTTCAAGCACCCTGGCTTTTCTGAGGATATGCTAGACTCAAAGGGATGTTTACTTTCACCTCCTGTGAGCTGTTGAGTGAGGGACCATCTATAGTTTAAGTTTCAAACCCTTAAGGCTGTCAGCTGAGCATTATGTGTGCACTGTGCTATACAGCACACAGAAAGACCTAAAGACCTTTGTTGTAGTGGAGCCTGTCCTTTAACTTCAGAATTTAAAGTTGGTAACATACAGATGTGAAACATTTTCTGCCCTCCAGTGGTTAAAAGTAATTTGCAATGTTGGCTCCACTTTACGTTTTAAATTACAAAGGGAAAAGACACAATTATTTTTGAAAGTGTGAAAATTATGTGATGCTTTGCCATAGCTAATTACTTTTATTGCATATTTTACAAAAGAGGAACAATAAATTCTGCTTTATTAACCACAATATACCAGTGCCTAGAAATCTGGGCAAGAAGTAAAATCAATTTTGTGTATTTTTCCTTCAGGATTAAAATAATATTTTTTCTATTTCCACAAAGAGAATGTTACTTTGACATCAATCTACTTATAATTTACTTCCATTCCTGATTCTAATAGTGATTTTCCTGTTTGGCTCCTTTCATATTTTAGTTTCTAGGTTGAGGATGAGATATGGGTAATAATTCTTGTTATTCCTTAGTTCATTTAGGTTACATGCATCCATTCATCTTGTGTTGTGAGAGGAAAATGCCATGATGCGTTCTATAAGGACCTTTTCATTTAGTTATCTTCGGACATATTTTGGCTAGTTGCTAATGTAGATTCTGAGACATCAAGTGCTAAGTTGTTCCTTTTATTGACTTGAATACAAAACAGATGGAAGTACGTAATGACCTTGGAAGAATGTGAGTGACTTCTCAAGTTCAAGGACAGTGTTGCAAAATAGCACATGGGCAATCACGGCTTTTCATTTTTAAGAGAATTAAACTAATCAGACACCTCCTTTTCATAACCATTCTGAAATGTCTCCTCATATCCGACTGCTCACAGAAAGCTGGCCTCTCCTGGGTATTTCCAGGCCATCAATGAACCTGGACCCAGGTCAGCCCAGTATGTCCAGAGCATGGGTGAATGAAGGGGAGAAGACAGTGATTGCAGCACAGCTCCTTTGAACATGCTTAAAGACAGTATAGAAGAAAAGTGTCTTGGCAAACAGTTTTAACATTTCTGGATGGTGGAAGGCAATAGAGTCCAGCCTCTCGAAAACCACCAGCTTTGTTGTTTTCATGGGATTTTGTTGTTTTGTGGTATTTTTTTTTTTTGCATATGCTTACATTATATCAGATGCATATAAAGAATAGAATCAGACTCCAGAAAAAGATTAGTGAAATGTACTTAATTTGTTGAGTTGTAAACTTATGGAGTGATTTAAGATGATAAATATTATGTTAGATGGATTTATTTCAAAGGCAAGCAAAATGCCCCAATTTAAAGACACAGTGAACGACATATACATCATCTGATAAACATTTCAGATACCGAGTCCATTAATAAATGGAAAGTTTACATGGACTGGGAATAGTGAAGAGGACTGGTGCTTTCTGGTAATATTTCCTAATTGAATCCTACTGAGCATAGAGCTACAGCCGGCTGTCCACGGGACAGTGTGGGGGCGTCTACTTCACTTCCTGCTGGTGGGTCAGGCACACGGCTGGTTTATTTGAATTGCTTTAATGTTCATTCCATTTCCTGAATAAGATCTGTAACAGACTGCAAATCACCTGAGGAGCATGAGACCTCTGTAGGAAGAATGCGCCTCTGGCCATTGCTCCCCGATCCACCTGTCAGTAAGTCTCTGCTCCCAATCCCACTGTTAGTCATTGCTCCCCAATTCCACCTGTCAGTCACCGCTCCCCAATCCCACCTGTCAGTCACCGCTCCCCAATTCCACCTGTCAGTCACCGCTCCCCAGTTCCACATCAGTCATCACTGAGATTTCCTGTACCTCTCTGGAAGTTGGACTTCATCAACAAGAGCTCTTTGGGAGCTGGGAGATAGCTTTAGTTGTAAGTGCTTGCCTTGCAGGACCAGAGTTTTATGGTGGCCACTTGTCATCTTGGTGCTGGGATGGAGAAACAGGTGGATCCTGGGGCTTAACCTACTGGATGAGTTTCTTAAGAAGAAAAGAGAAAGAAAAAACAACAAAAAACAGCACTGAGGCCTTTACATGTATATGTACATGCACACATGTGAGTGAGTGAGTACAGATAGACATGCCCCCCAAACACTTGGTCTGCTGGAGAGAAAAAAGTATTATTTGCTCCTTGATAGCCTAAGATGACAGTGGTACCCTCTTGTTCTGTGATGCTGCACCCTTGCTCTTGTTCCTGATGAGGAGGTACTCCTTCCTGCTCTACAGTTAGATGCCTCAGGAAGAGATAAAGCAGTGCTTTCCAGAATCTGTATCCATCCCCTCCCTTCTTCCTCTCCACCGCTCCTTCTTTTCCTTCCTCTCTCCCACCTCTTCCTCCCTTCACATCTTGTGTGTGGTGGTTTAAAACACCAAGGATGGGCTGGAGAGATGGCTCAGCAGTTAAGAACACTGCTGAGCTTCCAGAGGTCTGAGTTCAGTTTCTCAGCAACCACTGGTGGCTCACAACATCTATAATGAATCTGGTGCCCTCTTTCGGGCCTGCAGGATACATGCAGGTGGAACACTGTATATATAAATGAACTTAAAAACAACACAACAACAACACACACAACAAATGACTAAGGATTTAGTCCTGGCTCTGTATTATTTTCTCATTGATTATATCAGCAATGTTTTCTGCATGCTTAATATGTTAGCGAGCTGGAGGCATGCTGTGGCATGTGGTGGAAGGGCAGTGCATGGAGAAAGAGTGTGACTTCAAGCAGGTCGATAGCAGTCGAAGCAATTTGTTGCCTCCTTTTCGTCAGACATTCTCTCTAGGCCCGTTTTCATGTATAGAAGTCAGTGTTAACGGAACAGCACTCGTGTTAGAACAGACTAATCACTATCGCAGTAAATAGTCACAAGTTTTAGAAGGAACAATTTAATTAAGTGGTTCCTAATAAGGATTATTCGGACCTCCAGGGAACATTTGCAGTGTCTAGAGACATTTTGGGTTGTCACAGTTGTAGAGTGTCCATTGGCACCTAACAGGAGACACTATAGATAGAAACACAGGCATGCCAACAGCCGTGATGCTCAAATAGTCCCCAGCCCAAACTCAACGGCTCACTGCTGTTAGTGAATGAGACAATTAGAATGTGATACGTGTTTTATACAGCAGGGAAGTGAGCTGGTAGAGGTTGCCCATCCACTAGCCACACTCTGGCTTTGGGTTTCACAGTAATAATGTTGGGGCCCATCCGGAGTGGAAGGACCTCATTGTTCCTATTTGCAGGTGAGAATTGTAGTTTGCACAAAAGAGGCAATCACTGGGTAGTGCTTGAAGGAAAGTTTCTCTGAAATAGAGAGTTCCTTTGCCTTGGCTCTGTTTGTGCTCCTCAGAAGCAGCACAATAGCTTGCTGAGCCAGTGGGGGAAAGATGGCCGGGGTTGGGTTCCCTGTTGACCATGTGGAGTTCTCCACCCAGCTCAGAACTCCCTTTTTTTCCAAACATTTTATGTGAGAAGAAATAAGTCTTTCTTGGTCACAACAGTATTATTTAGGTTTCTGTTGCATGCACCTGCATCCAAATTTGACCCATCTCCAGGAATTTTGATTGGGTGGGAAACAGGCTTTCCTGAGAAGGAATTTATGTAGACATAGGTACAGAAGCAGGTGTTCAGAAAAGAGCACGCAGCTTGGTTCACTCATTATGCCAGTGTGATAACTTCTGACTTTTAAAGGAGGGGTACTATATGATGTCCCAAGCAGATCTTTAAGAAGGAAAAAAAGAGCACAGACACAGAAGCCAGTACACTCATCTTCTGATCTATTCCATTTCCTTGGTCACAGTTATGTGAGCACTGGCCTTTCATTTCTCTCATGAGAAATTGCCCAGAGTCAGGATACTTTTTCCTTTTTTTTGTATTTTCCAAGGTCATTGTCATAGCATGATATATGGAATGTGGTGTTGAGACCACGCAGAAATCACTTCCATGAGATCATTGCTGTATCAGACAGTCTAATTCAGATTTCCCTGAAGGCTCTGCCCCTTCCCAGGCGGCTGGACGTAGGTGGCACCAATCCAGGTAGGTTCCCTGGGGAAGGAAGTGCTGGAGAGGGGTGTGTGTGTGTGTGTGTGTGTGTGTGTGTGTGGTGTGTGTTGTTGTGTGTGAGAGAGAGAGAGAGAGAGAGAGAAGACCTTTCTATGTTTTTCTGCTGTAAAAAGCCAATGTTTTGAGGAAATCCAGATGAATCACTTGAGAGTTTGTGATTATTTAGGAATTGTCTTCCCAAACATCAATCATCTATAAATTGAATGGATGCTCACTTAAAATTATTCTAGAAGAAATCTGTTTCCACGGTTCTTTTTGGTATCAAAATCTCTCCTGACAGGGCTGGAGAGATGTGCAGTGGCTACGAGCAGTTGTTCTGCAGAAGGTCTGGGTTCTCTGACCTCCATTGGGCACAGGGATGTGCATGGCACACATACATCACACAACCAAAACACTCATGCCTAAAATAAAAGATCTCTATGAGTCTTCCCAGAACTCCAAACTCTCCGGGAAATCTCGGCCTGGCTAAGGCTTCAGAGCAATACCCTCTCAGCAACTCTCAGTGGTTCTTCTAGGGGAAATCCTCTGTGCTGCAGGAGGTCAGAAGCAAAGCCTTTGCTGAAACACCAAATCTAATAGTTGTAAAAATTCCAACATAGATAACCAACTGTAAGACATGTTTGGAAGTTAGTTTATATCCGAGTCTGGATCCCTTCCTCACTCAGAGACAGAAAGGAGAACATTTGGGTTTGTTAAGTTTTTTTTTTCAGCAGAGTCTTCACTTGGTTTTGATTCTAAGTCTGCCTCCATATTTTCAGGTACAGTTATAGGAATGACTCTGTTCCTCACAGCCAAGTTTCTGTATTAAGCTGTTTCCTGTTGCTATAACGAATCTCCGAGGCTGGCTACTTTCATAAGTAGAAGTGGCCACAGTTCTGGAGGTTAACTATTGTAAGCTCGGCTCTGTGAGGACCACGTGGTGGATACATATGCATTAGTCAGCCTTCGTCTCTGTGACAGAATTTAGCTGGAGTAAACGTGTAAAGGAGGAAGAGACTTTATTTTGGCTCATGGATTCAGGGTTTAGCTGGTTCAGAGCTGGCTCGTTCATTTCGTCAACCACCTGGGGTGGAAACAGAGTGGAGGAAGGGCTGGAAGTGAGATACACTTCAAAGACGCAGCACCTGAGATAAACTGGGCCTCACTTCCTAATGGCCTCCAGGCTATGAACCCATTAACGGATGTCTTAGTTAGGGTTACTATGCTGTGAGGAAACATCATGACCAAAAAGCGAGTTGGGGAGGAAAAGGTTTATTTGGCTTATGCTTCCATATCACTGCTTATCATCAAGGAAATCGGAACAGGAACTCAAACAGGGCAGGAACCTGGAGGCAGGAGCTGATGCAGAGGCCATGGAGGTGCTGCGTACTGGCTGCTCCTCAAGGCTTGCTCAGCTGCTTTCTTGAATCCACATGGTGACAGCATCCCAGCATGGCATACCCACCATGGACTGGCTCGTCCCAGACAATCACTAGTTAAGAAAATGCCTTACAGCAGATCTTATGGAGGCATTTTCTTAACTGAGGTTCCCTCCTCTCAGATAACTCTAGCTTGTGTCAAGTTGACACAAACTATCAGCACAATGGATTGATTCACTGATGACATTAGTACCCCATGATCCAGTCACTGCTCAAACATGAGTTTTGGGGCACATTTCATATAAATCATAAGGACAGACAATGGTGGGAACCTGTCAATGCAGGAGTGATCGAATGTGAGACAGAAGCCAAAGAGGCAATAGGAAGTCTTGGTCTGTGTGACCTAAAGTCACGAAAACTCACCCAGGAGTTCCATGAATGCCCTTTGAATGTGTACTCCAGTGACCTATGACCCTCCCTAGGCTTACATCTCCACACACTCACAATGGGACCAAGCTCCAACCATGAACCCTTGAGGGTCACGTTCAAATCATTTCCAAACTTTAGCATCAAGCCTGGGCCCTGTTGAGACTGCACAGGTCACAGGTCCCTGAAGCCACTCTGGGGTGAGCAACAAAGGCCAGCGGATGAGGCACCTGGAGGTCCCTGCTGTAGCTCCCTTTGCCTGGAAGCCAAGTGCCGTGGCTTGTTTATGGGCTGGATATTTGGCACTGGTTTTGGGGTGCTGTAGAAGATAGAGGGGTCATGACCTTTGGAAGGGGGCGGGTCTCATTTCCTATTGTTGTAACAAAATACTTCAAACTAGGTGCCTTATTTTATGTATGTATGTATGTATGTACATATTTATTTATCGGAGCTGAGGACCAAACCCAGGGCCTTGCCTTGCTAGGCAAGGTCTCTACCACTGAGCTAAATCCCAACCCGTGGTGCCTTATTTTAAAAAGAGATGATTTAACCACAGTTTTGGAGATTCAGGAGCACAATGCTGTAATCTGCTCAGCACTGATGAGGCCTCAAGGAAGATGGCGCCATAGCGGTGCGGCACAGGAGAGCATGGCTGTTGGAAGAACTCAATGAATTCGAGGAGACCTGCCCTAAGACCTGCCCTGAGAGGTGTGATATGCAAACAAGTAAAGTCGTCTGAGACATATGCCAGAGCAGAAGTTAAACACAGGAAAGAGGAGGTAAAGAGAACACATCTGGAGGGAACTGCTGGCCCAATGGATTAAAAGGTAAGGTCTCAGATCACCTGGCTCTCAGGTTTCACGTGGTGCTGTGTAGCAGACAGGAGAAAGGTGACCTTTGATCTCTTCAGCCTTAGGTTCCTGGGGTTTGGTGTGTGTGTGTGTGTGTTGTGTGTGTGTGTGTGAGAGAGAGAGAGAGAGAGAGAGAGAGAGAGAGAGAGAGAGGAGAGAGAGAGAGAGAGAGAGAGACACTTCTGGTAGCTCTGGGACACATAAGCTCCACAGTGGCTTCCTGTTCTCTCTTGACTGGTGTATCCGGTCTTGTCTTTGCACCACGTTTTTACTGGAAAGGTGACAAGCCTTCTTTCTGGCAACAGGAGGGTCGGGAGGAAAAATGAGAGTTAGAAGAAGAAAGGCGGCAGCTGCCCCAGGTCAACAACTTAGGCAGTGGAAGCTGGTCCAGCTGCCTGGATAGTTCACCCGAGAGGCGACAGCTTCACACAGACTGTACAAGCGTCTCAGCCTGATTCTCTTCACTCTCTCTCCACCCGGACAGTCTGGAGAAGGGGCGTAGATACCATTTCCTCCGCCACACGCCTGAGGTGCTGAGGAAGGCGGACCATTCTCCCTGAGCATCTTCTGGCCACAGGTCAGCCAGTGATGAGAGAGGGAACAGTTTGCCTTGGATATGAGGTTGGCGAGTGCACCCAGATTGACAGAGTTTTTTAATATCAAGAAGTGACCAAGGAAGTTATGGGTCTGCCCAGGGTGTCGTTAATGGATTCTCTACCAGCAGGAGAGGGAGAGTCGCAGGCCGCTGAGGCTGATGGGAGAGAAGAAAATCACTTCCTGTGGGTCCCCGTGGAGCTGAGGCTGTTCAGGAAGCCTGTTACAGTTGATGAAGGCTCCATATTCTTAGGACTAAGTTGGATCCTGTGCATCTGGTTTGGTTTCCACTGTGTTTCTAAGTTGTTAGCTGAGGAGTGGCCAGATGGTTTTCATCAAATCAAAGGCTCACATTTTAGATGAGTAAAGGATGCATCAAGGGGTTTCTGAATATAGGAACAGACATTAAGTGCGTCAACTCTCGTGGTCTCTTTTACCTGCTATGATTCAGGGTTTCCTCGTCTTGTGAATTACACAGATAGGTGTCTGGCTTTAATTCCAGTCTGTCACGATTCACTAACAATGACACAGAGAAGAGAAATCATTTTAAAAATCTTCACAAGTGACTTGTTACCTCGGTCACTTAACTTGTCAATCATCAGCTTTCACCATATTGTCTGTCAGGAGCCTTTTATTTATTTACTTTTATTATTTTTTTTATTATTATTTTTTGTTTTCGAGACGGGTTTCTCTGTGTAGTTTTTGCACTTTCCAGGATCTCACTCTGTAGACCAGGCTGGCCTCGAACTCACAAAGATCCACCTGGCTCTGCCTCCAAGTGCTGGTATTAAAGGCATGCGCCACCACCGCCTGGTTCTATTTAATTTTTTAACAAGTGTAATTGTGCACATGATTTTTTTTGGGTGTGTGTGTGTGTGTGTCCAATTAGGAAATTTCATTGTAACATGCAGGAATCCCCATGTAGTACAGAGATATGTCTTTATACAGACTTTTTGTGATTTTTTTCCCTTTTTTTTCTTAACAATACAATTTCTCCATGTGTGAGAGCAGCGAAGGAAGACCCAACCTCCTTTCATCTGCATCGCTGGAAATGCAGCCCAGGGTGACCTCAGAGGGCACAGACGGTCTGATGGGGCTCTGCAGACTGAGGTATTATGCGAAAGGAGGCGGATGCAGAAACAGACCAAGGAGCTGGCAGGGGCTCTGCCCAGGTGTGTCTAGCCAGTCCTCTTAGCTTCCTGGGAAACAGGAGCTGGCTGGGAGCCAAGGCTGACTGCATCTCTGCACCCTGGGGGGGGGTGTTCTCAGATAGATATAGAAAAGACCCCCCAACCCCAGCTCCAAACCCATTTTTCTCAACAGCTGGATGACTGAGCTGGAGGTGAGGAGCTGGAGGTGGAGTGGAGAATAAGTGCTGGGCTGGCTCAGCCGCTCCCACAGACCTAGAGAGATGGAAGCAGGAAGTGCTCAGTGCTGGATGGGGGCGCTGGGGAGGAGGGTCCTGGGAGGAGGGGACATGGGAGGAGGGCATGGAGGAGGGTTTCTGGGAGGAGGGGGCATGGGAGGAAGGGGCCTGGGGAGGAGGGGCATGGAGGAAGGGGTCTGGAGAGGAGGAGTCCTGTGGAGGAGGGGGCATGGAGGAAGGTCTGGGGAGGAGGGGGGCATGGGGAGGAAGGGGTCTGGAGAGGAGGAGTCCTGGGGAGGAGGGGCATGGGAGGAAGGTCCTGGGGAGGAGGGGAGAAGGGGCATGGAGGAAGGGGTCTGGGGAGGAGGAGTCGTGGGGAGGAGGAGTCCTGGGGAGGAGGGCATGGGAGGAGGGTCCTGGGAGGAGAGTCCTGGGAGAAGGGGTCTGGGAGGAGGAGTCCTGGGAGGAAGGGGTCTGGGGGGAGGAGTCCTGGGGAGGAGGAGTCCTGGGGAGGAAGGGGCGTGTTCATGATTTTACAATGTGTAGTTCATGTAGCTTCAGTCTCTCTCTTTCTCTCCCTCACTCTTCCCTCCTGCTTTCCTCCCTCCCTCCTCCCTCCCGCCTTCCTCCCTCTCTTCCTCCTTCTTCCCTCCCTCTCTCTTCTCCTCCTCCTCTCATTAGACAGAGGCTTGTTTATTTACAATAGTGTTTTATTCTGATAAAAGTTACTTCAATTTTACAAGTATTCTTGACTTTTAATAACCGTCAACATAACCTATAGTGACAGGAAAAACTGGTGCTCTTCCTTGTCAATACCACAGATCTGCTTAGACAACAGGTCGCAGCTTCTCAGCATCTTGAAGGACGGGATCCAGGTTCTATTCTTCGTGTTTCCCTTCTGCATCATCCGGTTCCGTGAGTGCTTGTCTCCTTTAATGGAACAGGACAGAGTATTCTCATCTATCAGCACACTAGCAGGCAAAGCACATAAGGACACAACCATGCTGGGTGTGGAGCCACGCTAGTCTCAGCACTCGGGAGGCAGAGGCAGGAGGAGCTCTGTGTGTTTAAGCCATCTTGGTCTACAGTCAGTTCTAGGCCGGTCATACACAGTGAGATGATGTCTCAAAAAAACACAAAATCATCCTGTGATTGCTTAGTTATACTTTAGCTGTATTGGGCTGCAGTTGAAATGAAGGAGATGCTGGTGGATTTTGAATTTGTGGTGGGCACTTACCATTGACTTGGTTGCCCAAGTCTATCTCGTATTATAACCCAGGGCCTCAGCAAAAAATGACAGCAGTTCTCCATCTCCGGATGACTGAGGCCCCACCCATGTCTGGGCCCTTGTCTGCATTTGTTTGCCCTTCGCCCTTGTTCAACTCTTCACTTGGTCCTGAGCCTGCAAAGGGCTCTCAGCTCTCCATGGCTTGCCTTGCTTCAGTGCCTTTGCTCACCTCAGCCTTCAGTCTGGAAATGACCCTCTCCTCCCAGTCTCTGCGTGTTCAGAGTCCAGCGCCCTCAAGAGGAAATGTCACTGGGTCCCCACCCACAGACGCACCCTCCATAGTGTCTCTCTTATAACATTCATTCATTCTCTCGAATACCTAGACTTACTAGGGGGCATCACAGGTCTAGGCCTAGGAATATGGCAGTAGATAACATGATGGGATTTCTAGAAATGAAAGTCTGTGAAGGCAGCTGAGCTAAACACAAGTCAGAAGTGGTCAGTTTCTTGGAAACAGTAAACGAGGTGTATTCTGAGCAGCTCCCCAATTAGGTACAGAGTCTGCCACCCACTCCCTTTCAGCCTTAATGAAAGTCTTGAATTTTACTTTCATATCAAAAAGACTTTTAAAAAATATAGTCTCTATTAGAAATAACACTTTCTAATCTTATATAGTACCTGACACTCTGATTTATGTGTGGTGGATAACAAATGTTTGTTAATTAATACAAAGAATGGTGGTAGGAGGATTCATGTATAAAACAAGATGCAGAAAACGAAGAAAAGTTTGATTAAAAGTTGGACAAGAATGGTGGTAGCTCCGTGACAGAGCCCTGCCTAGCATGCATAAGGCCCGCATTCCATCTCCCACACCATCCCAAAGAATGTTACTGGGGGAAAAAAATTCCTGCGTTTGCCATCTGATTGAGATGGTGGTGTCTTCTGGATTGGGAAACAATTCTCTCACGTGGGACTTTTATTTTTGAGAGATGGAACATTGAACAATAGGTCCTAACTTAAATCTGCAAGCTTGTCATTGCATGACTAGTGTGTGGCTTACAGAATTGTCAGCCTGATGTCACATGTGGCTTGGCATTCATTATGACACCTGTCCTTGAAGAGCTCAGGATGTACAGGTGTTATTTACTTGGGATGTTGTCCTTGTCCTTCTGAGAAGCTAGCTTTCTAGCAGTCCCTTTTGACAGCATGGGATACACATACATCTCTGACTATGCAGCTGACCAGCTTTCCTACACTTACCTTGGTTGCTTTCCTCCATGACTCTGGATTTCTTGATGCTGGCAAGTCATGGCGTAGAGCAGCTCACTGGCGCCCAGTGAGTGCAAGATCTCTGTAGCAAACGACTTAGTGTCTTGGGATGCTTCTGGCTGTTGTTCTCCCAAACCTTTGGGGCAGGCTGGACATGGCTCAGGGTCCCTGCCTCCATGTTGGCCATGCTCTGGGACTTTTTCTTCTGTGGTCCTCCCAATCTCAGGGCAGGTTGGCTGCTGAGTGGGCACTTTGTTGGCAGGGCTGGACTCATCTTAATAACATCTTTGCTCCCAATCTTTTAGTTCTTGAAAACTGACACTTCTTTCCTTTCCCCTTCTGGATTCCTCTAGCTATAATTAGAAATGGCAATTAAATAATTTATTATTATACAAGCCATAGATTAAATCCTAAATTAACTTAAATCCAGATTTTAATCTGCAGACTTGCTCTAGCTATAAACAACGTTTGTGTTTCCTATATGCAGAATTTTTAAATAAATAATTTGTATAAGCTCTTAAAGCAATCTAGTTCCTCTGTCCCTTGATTTTATAAGACAACTATAAAATATTAATAAAAATATATATAGTGAGTGCAGCAGTATGTTCAAGCAGCAGGAATATAATGAAGTATTGAAATGAGGCAAAAGTTTATTACCATTTTTCTTTCAGGTTTTTGATTCATATTGTTTATGGATATTTTATATGTTTATATTATGACTTTAGAGAAAACTCCATTCCCTCCACAGGCCTTGTGTCTTGCCTCCCCCATTCAAGGCCATGCGGCACCAGAATCGGTCTAGCCTGCTCAGGGCATGGTTCTGGGTAGTCCCACTGAGCTGTTTCTTTCTGTCAGATTCCAAGTTCCACTCTAAAACCATATTTCAAACACCACTTGCACTTTAATTAGACTACAAATGACTTTTTAGTGAAGAGCCAAGTTGTTGTGAGTACTGGACCTCCCTCAAACCTACTTATTGGAACACATAAAGTACAGGCAATGTTTAGTTAGATTTGTTCTACTTTGATCGTCGACCACATTAAACAAATTTAAATAATTCTTTTTGATTGTAACCTGATGATATACTAACCAGAAACGTTGCAGAGTACGTAAACACGGAGAATAAACATAGCTCACAGTTTCCCGATGTAGGATGAACAGTTTACCTAGATTTAAAGATACCACCAACTTACCAGTTTGCAATTGCAAGGAGAAAATCCAAATGCTTGTCTTGCAATCTTCCGGCTGAAATGCACCCAGATCTTATTTCTGTCTCTTGTTACAAGCATGCACCCCTGAGTCAATCTATAGATATCAGTTCACCTTTCCTTGCTAAATATTGTCACACCCTGAGGAAGTACGCTGGTCATCAGAGAGGCAGGTTGATTGCTATTGTACTACATTTTACAAAGTGACATCATATATCGTCAGAGAAAAGCTGAAGTGTGACAGAAAACCAAAATTAAAAATAAAACAAATCATAAATTTATTTATTACTTACCTTTGCAAAAGCATTAGATTTAGGACAGTGTGTGCGTGTGCATATGTACAGAATGTCAGTTAATTAGTGTGTAATATAGAATGTTAGTTACATTAGTGTGTATGTATAGAATGTCATTATATTAATGTACATTTAGAATGTTAGTTACATTAGTGTGTATGTACAGAATGTCCATTGTGTTAGGTAGATTTTAAGACTTACTGGGAATATTTGTCATCATTTTCTTGCTGTGAAAATGGGCATCATTAATCATCTGAACAAAAGATGTTGATGTTAGTAAGCTTGAAGTAGTTAAAATCAACAAAATGAATTGTTTTGATGAAATAATTCCATTTGTCTAAATCCAAAATTGATTAATATGTCAGCCTGGTGTCGATGAGCCTGTGAGCAGGGACTCACGGTGTTTTTATACTGTAACAGATGAATTCCACACATTTTAATAGTAATATTAATTAGAGTGTGTAAATAAATATGCATGTAAGGAATGTGCTTATTTATTTCTGGGGGGACAGCAATGTTTGTGTTGCAAATCCATTGACTTTGAAAAGAATTTTCCTCATTAAGCAGGCTCTCCTAATTAGGAAGATTGAGGCAACCGTCGTTCGATTCCAAACAAACAGATGTTTCATTTCTCTGTGCTTAAACAAGAAATCTTTTTTTTGTGCTTTTGTTAGTTTTGAGGGAAGTGTAAAAAAAAAAAAGAAAAGGATTCAATACATGCTAGCTGTGTTTCAAAAATCCAGACAAAAAGTTCGGCATCATATTTCAAAATTGTCAAACAAAATTAAGAATATGAGAAAGTTGTAAGTCACATAGTACCCAATAAATGCCAGAATTAATTATTTTGTAAAATGTTGCTCAGTTATTACAAAGCTCCAAGAGTAAATGTCACTGTTCATGTGGAGGATGAGAAGCAGAGAAAATGTTCAGTAGCGTTCCGGGGAGCCATTCAGTCATTCGTTATCTGCCCTAAGGTCTAATTTGGCAAATGTGTATAAATCACCAGAATTTTATTTCTATAAAGATGCACATCTACTTCCTGCTCAAAATCCTTAGTTAAGGAATCTAGCAGGGATGAGTTAGTCACACACATGCTCAGTTTGTTGCTCCCAGGGCCATATTATTTAGTAATCTCACTTTGCCACAGCATACTGACATCATGGCATTAAAGAGAATTATAAAAATAAATGTGTATTACTGAAATGCCACGTGAGTCCCTTTTGGATACGACTGTGTATCTTAAAGACTTGCCTTATCGACAGACACATGCTCCAGAAAAGCACTATGGTCCTATCAGACCTGTCCTCCTAGGAGAACTAGACCTCACATGGAGACCCATCCACTTCCAGACAGAGGCACTCAGAGCAACTTGATGGAAACGTCCATCAATACTCGTACGTGCGCGCCTCTCTCTCACTCCGTTCCATAACTTGAGCCATGAATGGCAGAAGCAAGTCTTCCCACCTCTAGGTCTCCGCAGTAAGCCAGAAGTTGAAAGCACAGTGAACCTTCATGCCTTGATGCCACACTGCCTGTGACCTCTCAAGCAGTTGACTTGTAGGCTTCATTGTTTGGTAGCCAAGGATCCCACAGTAGGAAGCAATTAATTCATCATAGTCTGTGTTAATTTGTAATGCTGTTAGTGATTATTTGGGTTTAATTCCCTTAGGATTTCATATACTTTCCTTCCAAATTGTTCTTTTGTAAACTGCTGATGGAACTTCCCTTTTTGTGGTCAGTGATCCAAACTTTTGAGAAATGATGAAGCAAGGGCAAGTTTTTTTTTTTTTTTTTTTTTTTTTTTTTTTTTTTTTTTTTTTTTTTTACCAAGTTCACACCCTGGAAAAAGTGGGAGGCTCCTAACCAGGGTGTCTAATCCTTTCAAAAGAATGCGGAGCTTCTAAGCAGGTCATTGGCTTCAGTGGTGCTGAGGGTATTGAAACAGTTAGAGGTTATTCCAGTTGACATCTAGAGGACCCCTGTGACTAACTACTCTCCTGCTCCACCAAGTTTGGTTTCCATGTTTAGAATGCAATTATAATAATCCTATTAAAATGGAAATTGACAGTTTTCCACCATATTTTCATTTTAACATGAGAGGTTTAACGAATGGAGAACCACACTGTAGGATATACACAGCATGAAACCGCCCCAACCTTTGGTGAAATGTGCCACTGCATACATGCATATGGATTTAGAAGTCGGGCACTTCTAGGTGAGATATACAGACATACAAAATTATTTATGTTCTTGCTGGCTTGTGCTATTCATGTGTGTGCTTTACTTTTAAGTTCTGTTTAAAGATTAAAAATATATCGTGTGTGTGCTCATGCCATGCGCATGTGTGGAAGTCAGAGGACAGCTTGGCTGAAGTTGGTCCTTTCCATCTCCCATCTAGGTCCTGGGGAATTAACTCAGGTTGTCAGACTGGGTGGCCAGTGCTGTACCTACCCACTGACCCATTTCCCCACCCCTGAGGATTAATTTTAGAGGGGAAAGGGCACACACTAGAGATAAAGTAGTATATCTAGGGAGAAAGCAAACTGTCCAGGTTCAGATCATATTGGAGAAGATATGGATGACAGAGAAATTTGCCACTGTCTCCAGGTCAGTGCTTATCTACACCACAAGCGTGAGACAGTCTGGGTACCGGTGAAAAGCTGGGATATCTGTGACACTCTGGAATTTCCCCTGGGATTTGATGAGGTGAGCAGTATCCCTCACATGCACCAATGGCAGCTACGTATGAGAGAACAAGGAGCAGTGACCCTGAAGCCAGAGGCTTCTCTAGTACAACGTGCCTCCTTCAAAAGAGAGATGCTTACCGGCTGGCTCCGTGGCCTTACATCCTGCGCTGAAAGGTAGATTTGGAGCTGAGGCACAATCAGTAACTGGTACTGTCACTACCATCCACCTATTTATCTAGTCAGAATCTTTCATTTGCTCCCACATCCCACTCTAAAGCTCATTACATTGTTTCTAGATTTGAACATGATACTCAATAGTAGTAGGCAATATTTTAAATACTCATCATATACCAAGAACCGTTCTAAGTACTTTGTGAATTTACTAACTTTCTCAGTAATTTCACCAGCACAAACTGTGTGGATTCTATCTATGTGAATAACAACTAAGCTTCAGAAAGGGAAATTGAGTTATTTATATTGGTGTCAGAACCAGGATTGGAACTCAGGTATGGACACTGACTGATTATTCTAGTGAGGTCTGGTCTCTTCTAATGTCTGAGGAGTTTTTAAGTTTGCTAGTTTTTCTCCATGTCCTTTGCAGTCATTATGTTCTCTTGCCCAGAACATTTACTTGCTTTACATGCAAGTATGTGCTGGTGAGAACAGAGGCCAGAGGAACCATCAGATCTCTGGAACTGGAGTTAAAGATGGTTGTGAGCACCGTGGAGGTCTTAGGAACTGAACCTCTGCGAGAGCAGCCAGTGCTCTTAATCACCGAGTCATCTCTGCAGCCCCTCCCTTTTTCTTCTTCGTACTTTCCCACAATGCAATCACTATGATCTTCCTAATACCCACCAATGGCTTCCCACTTACCTCGGAATCACTGCGAAAGCCTACCCGTTCTAACCCATCTTCTGCTTCTTTCTCTGGCTTAACTCTTCCCCCATTTCCGCATCATATGAACCCTTTCCCTCCAAATGGTTGTACTTTCTCTTGCCCCACCCAGTGTCTATGACATGCTTGAGGACGGAGTTTCTGTCTATGTGTCTGTCTCTTTCTATGCATAGTAAGTGTTGGGTCTCAGTGGAGGCATCCCACGTGTGAATGTGACAGCTCCTTTGCATCCACTTACTACCTCTGCCCTTACCAGTCTGTCTCGCCACAATCCCCACGCCCCCAATGTTCTGTAGACTCAGAGAGCAGAGTAGGACCGGACCAGTGTGGATCAGAGCATATTGTCTATTGCAATGATACTCAGGAACATTTTAGTTCAAGATGAATGAATAATTTTTCATTAGTATTGAAAGTAGGTGTTAAAACTGGAGTGGTCTGCCTTCCAGCTTTTGCTGTTTGTTCAGAATTTCCTCTTGACTACGAAAGAGGAAGCTCTTTAGTAGCGCTTCAGTGTGACTTTTCTCAAAATTGGAAAGCGTTAATAGTCTCCTGTTGACTGTAAGACTCTCAGACTGAGGCTTATCTCATAATGAGATTCTTCCGTCCAATCAGGTATGAGATCAGATGTGTGATAGATTTTCTTTTCAGCGCTGGGGGGCACTGAACCCAATGCTTTATGCATCCTAGGCAAATGCTCTGCCTCTTAGCTATACTCCAGTCTGTGCTCTGTTGCAGTTAATCACACCTCGAGAAGATCAGTGGGCTCCAATGGATCTTGCTGAGCTGACAGGAATCTCCCGTGTTCAAACAAAAAGGCATGCCAGCCCAGGGAGGGCTTCCTGACAGTGCTGTAGCTCTCCCTCGAGCAGCAGACTTGGTGCAAGCTCTTGTTTATTATTTCTATGCCTATAGATACTTCTACTCCTGGCAAATAATAATCATGGGGAACAAACCATTTTACCATTGAGGAATGGTGGACCAAGTTCACAGGGCTGATCTATCTGGTAAAGTACTTAAACTGTGAGATTGTTTGTTGCCAGGGGCTGCATATGTTTTCAAACCTATGTTGAAAGGGCATCTCACTTAACCACGGATACATGCTCCCGAAGCTATGGGAGAGTCTACTAGGGTGGTCAATTTTAATGTTCAAAGGATGCTGGTTATGGAGCCTGTTCTAACTCCCAACAGCCATTTTTCTGGCCATTTGCCTTTTCCAATCTTCTTCCCACCTAAGCGCAATCCAGTTGCTGAGTTACACGGAAGAACTTATGGGCATTAGCGCTTACTTCGTGTTTTATGTTTCCAAAGTATTTGAAACCATCTGTTAACTTTTGGCCCTTTTAGAGTGGGATGGGAGGTGGTATTATGTATAATTAATTGCACTATTATGTATGGCAGAGAGACCTGTCTTTGTTCAAGTAAAAGCACCATAACAAACTGCATAAAATTATTGTTTAAAAAAATGTAACGAGAGTTCCTTTGCTTCGAGATTTATGAGTCTCTTGTTATAATGAACTTGTCACATTTGATTGCAAGTCTGTGTTTACGTCTCAGTTTTCTCCATGACAGGTGACAGAGGTAGGCTGGGAAGCGCTGAAGCGACTGTGAGACAGAGATGATTCCCCGTGCAGGAGAGATGTCGAAATTCAACTCTCGTGGAAGTAACCTAAAGAATCAATTTGTACAATGCGAGAATAGACATTAAATATTTATAAAAATTAATTCACAAGATTATTCTAGGAGAGTGAATAACTGGCTGAATCCTCATATTGGAAGGAGATTTTTTTTTTAAGGAGCAATATATTGAATAAACCTGCAGTATTAGATCTTCCAAGTAGTGAATTTAAAAATGTAAAACAATTTGCAAGGCTGATTAGGACACAGCCATTTTAGCTCCTCTGCTTGAGCTTTCACATATTTCCAATGCTTCCTTTTATTGACATTTTGTTCCTCTTGGGAAGAATGTGTGATTTTTACTGGCTTGGCATGGGTTTTGTACTCTTGCCAAAGACTCAAGATTTTTTTCACATGAGGGACAAAGACCAGATGCTTAGTTAAAATAACACATAGTATTACACAAATGTAGGAAATAGAATTGTACTAGAATTATTTTTGGACTGTTTTGCTTTTGATATATTTAAAAGATAAGCAAGCAGCCTTCTCATATTCAACTTGAGCAGAATAATGTAACTTAATATATTTGTGTGTGTGTGTGTGTTTACATGCCACAGTGTATGTGTGGAGGTCAGAGACAACTCTAGGAGTTGATTCTCCTTCTTACTGAGTCCTGGGGGTCCAACTGAGGTGCTCAGGCGATTGAAGCAAGCGCTTCTAACCACTGAACCATATGGCTAGCCCTTATCCAAGTCAGTGTGCGCCTTTCCAACATTTGGTTTTATTTGTTCTTGCGCTCTTTAGAAGTGTTCTGCTCTAAATGTAGAATGTGCCACTAAAGTAATTATTTGCTTTTAATAAAAACCCGAGGCTTCGACAAGTGTAGCAAAGACCTAGCTCAGCCTTAAGGGTGCCCTCCTGACTGCCTTCGCCGGCTGTCTCTGAGAAGAGAATTTGTTGTTAAACCACGTTGATGTGAGCTGCGGAGGATGTTTGCAAGCACAGCTGCCTCCCCATCTCAAACAGACATGGATTTGGGGCAGATGGGTAGCTGGTTTGAAGGGCATCATGACTAATGGGGACCTCATAGATGCTCTTTCCTCTGGATGACAGGTTGGAAATGCACATGACTGGACTTTTCTTGGTAGCAGGGGTCCTATTGCTCCTGTGCTTCTGGTGTTGATGGTGCGAGCTCTTAAGAGGTCCCCAGCAGTCATGCTTGTTTAGCTCTGTCAGAGGCTTTGACCACTGTCGTGCCGACACTTGGGGCTTTGACTCCACAGCCCCTGGTTTTGGTAATCCCACCCGATTCTATGCTCTGCTACGGATCCCGTGGAAGCCTCACGGCCAGTAGCCGCTTCAGTCACTTGAGTCATAGTGCGAGACTTAACTTTGAGGAAGGTCTTCCAGACCCTTCAATGTCAGTCTTGTGAGGTGAGTCCATGATGTAGCCAGGAGCCACAACATGGCAGATCTGTGGCTTGAAAGTCACGCAATTCCATGATAAATGAATAAAATGCCAGTTTCAAACAAATAAATGATCAAAAACCCAGAAGAACCTTCAACCAAATTGTCACTACTGACTTTGGATGTGCACTTAGCACTTCTAAAGTATCCTGTGACCTGGGCATACATTTATTAAAAGAGGTTTTTCTGACCATCTCTGGATCTAGACTGGAAGTTTTGTATTAACTGAGGTTAAATGAACTAAATAAATGTTAATATAATCCTCATTAAATACCTAATGGGTTTAATTCCATACTGGGTTTTAAAACTTACTAGATTTTAGATTGGTGAGTCCTAGAGAGTGGATATTTCCACTTGAGAGGGTGTAATATAAAGAAAAAGATAAAGTTGAGAAAGGCTTTAGTTTAGAGCATATTTAGTTACACAGCCAGCTTTTTGGACAGGAGTCTCTTACAAATCCAGATGTGAATGACTCAGAACATCTTTAGAATGGTGGACCTTGGCTGATGAACTGTGCATTCAGAACTCCCAGTCATTGACAGAGACAGCCAGTGATCTACGATCTGGAGCATCAAAGTGATGTGGACACTAAGTGAAGCATCCATCCATGCCTCATCTTCCACCTCTAGATTCAGAGCACTTGGAGCCTTTCTATGTTTTCATAGACTCAGGTTGATTTGTTTTATACTTATCCTTCGAAAGCCTTCACATATAACTTATTCTGTTCCAAGGAAAAGAGATGTAGGAAGCCCTAGAATGCGGCCCAGGTGGGATGAGGTGAAAAAGGATGGGAGAGAAATAATTGTAGGCTCACGTGGATCTTCTACTCGGCAAGCAGTTTGCAATCTTACAAATGCTTTGTGGTTAAAAGTTCCTTATTGGCACAGCTGCAGAATGAGGCTCTCCTTTTCTTGACCATTTATTCATGTCTCCTGGGTTACGCGTTACAATCATTTCAAGCAAAATAAGGAGTTTATTTATAAGGACCTGGATGCTTATGATGGGATTGGGGCCATAGAACACCTGGATCCAAGGACTCAATCACTATCAGGCTTTCTCTTGGATTCACATTATACCCCAACATCTGTTTGTTATCCCTCTGACTACTTTCTAGATTCAAGAAATTACCTATGCATCTTCACCACTTTCTGAGTTTACATAGTCTCAATTTGCCATCTCACGAAAAAACGGCTTTATCTCTCTCAGTTCCAGATTCCAGATATCAAGGAAGGACTCTTATTTGCCCAGTGCAGAGAAAGTGTCTAATCCTGAATCAGCTTGTGACTGGGTGGGGTCACAGCGCACTAACAGAAGACCCGTGTAAGGCTCTAAGAGGAATGGGTGAACGGTCTCCTGGGAGGGCGGTCTGACAGGACACACGTCACTTAGATAGATGGCGTAAAGTAAATGTGGGTTTGCTCCCCGACTCCAATTCTGAGACAGTTCCCTCGCTGTCTCAGTTGTGACCGTGCCAGAGGCAGAAGTCCACACTCCGTGCTGCTGTGATTCCCTTTGTTTCTCTTCAGAGGTGCCGGGACAGTCCTCTAGCCCAGCTGGGTGGTGGAGGCAGATAGTAGTACTTCTGCTGGGCAATTCGAGTCTTGTTTCAGCAAGCAGGTGTTCTTGTGTGATATTTTGTTGCTCACATGGGCTTTGGTGTAAAACAAAACAAAACAAATTTTAGATCTTTCTTCCCCAGGGGTGGTTGAGGCACAATTCCAGCTCTTTCTCCATATATCCATCAAAAGCAGAGCCAGTGGTGGGAGCCTCGAAGATTCCCTCCCTCTCTTGGCAGGTGGAAATCCTGGCTCAGGTGTTTCTCTCTGGCATTGGGAGGCACTCCTGTTTCCAGCGTTATGTTTTCACCAGATATGAAGCCCAGTCCCAAGGATTTCAAGACCAGATGGTTTCATCCCTAAATGCTCTTAACTCTTTTCTGAAATGTTTAAAACCCTTTATTTTGCAATGGTGATACTGGCCTCTCTTATTTATTCCTATTGAGCTTAGTAAGGTCAAGGGATGCAATGAAACGGATGAGAGTGAAACCTTGCATTTTGAGCAAGAAAGTTACATTTTCTACGGAGTTGGCCAACTTGCCATTCTGTGCCCAACACTTGGGTACTCTTCCTCAGAGACATGATCCCAAACTTGCTGTTTTGTGTACAGTGAAACTGTGTAGAGATCACAAAGGAGGGTTTATTTTGGAGATAGTAAAAACAACGCTCTTGTGTGTAATTCCACATGTGAGCATGTACACACTCTTTGGTAGTTAGCTTTATTGCTCTTTGTCACGTTTTGACAGCATTTACCCTAAATAAGAAGTAGCGATAATGTGATATTCCAATTCTGTCTTGCAAGTATATCTGTCTGCACTAAAATATTTGCTTCCAGTGACAGAAAGTATTTTAGAAGTGTTCATTAGAACAATTTGATAACTGTGTATCCATTATTAATAACTCAAGACAAGGAATTACATGTTACATGACTCATGTGACCATAAGGAAGGCATCATTTCCATAATTATAAAGAATTCATATCACATCCATTTTACTGTTCTGTATCATTTGACCCATTTATGGCTCATTTTGAAAGAGTGAGATTTAAAAATTTATAAAGTTTTTTGAATGAAAAATCTGTCAGGTGATTTCTCCCTGAATATCTAGCAATAATGGCTCCACCAGGCTCTTTTGGTCACTTCTAAGAAACTGACAGAGAAAGTTTGGGGTGGAATGGGTTAGACCTTCTCCCTCAGGAGGGAGCCTGGGCAGAGGGTGCATGTTTTGTCCCTGGGATGAAGTTGATGTGGGCTGGCCACATTCTGGAATGAAACAGATCTTTGAGGTAGAGGGCAGCCACTCACTGTCCACCTGCTGCCCATCCAGTGGCCCTGCCAGCTTCTCCATGGCCCCATCTGGAGAGGACATTAGCACGTACTGGGCATGGCTGTCTGGGTCCTCAGCCCAGTAAGCTCGGGATAAATGTTGGTTGTTGGCTGTGCTGCTGCTCCTATGATTATACTTGCCATCTTTTAGAGATAATGAATGTGGCCATGGGTGGTGGGAGGAAGAGGCAGCGTGCATGCAGGCTGCAAGGCTGGTGGATCCTGTGCCAGCAAGAAAATTACTGAATGATTCCTGACCTATTCTTTTTCTCACACCCAAATCTCAAATGTGTTGAGGTTGGCGAGCCGCAGATTATTTTTGCGTCCGAGGACCTGGGCATCAGTGTTCTTCGTGCGTGGCTGTTAGTACCTGCAGACTTGACCTCTGCCTCCTCTTACTGCATTGCATCACCCCTCTTTCTCCTCGGGGCATGCCTGTGAACAGCAGTTGCTGGAGTGATTTTGATGAAATGTGACATTTGTAGACTGTGGCCACCGACCAAAGAATCTGAGCTATGGAATCCAATGTTTTACGAGCTACAAAATAAAAGCTGGCCAACATTTATTGCTTGTTCAAACTGCTTGAGCCAAGTTCCCCAAGCCCACAGAGCAGACTCCTTAGTGCTGCTAATTTTACTATATCAGCAAACAAGAGGGAGAAGGGGAGATGATATCAAACAGCTGAACCACGGCCTTTCTGAGGGTAATATGACATGGTAATCCAGAGGGAGGAGGCGTTTCTTGTTTCTTCAAATTAAAAAGAAAATAACTATTATGGAGAAAAGATAGAATGAAGAAAAAGTTATAAGCAGAGAATATTCACTGGCAATGATTTACATATTAAGGTAGTCACTAGGTCATGTTAGAAACTCTCTAGGGAAATGTCCCAAATGATGGATAGAACTTTAATATTAATAGACAATTCATCATGATAATGTAAGTCATAGATCTAAATCTCCCATCATCACTGGACTAGTTCTGCTCCAGTCTATTATACAGGTAGCACATGTTTTAAATAGCACCATGCAATAGTTCTGAAGCCGTCCTTTGTCTGTAATTGTTCAGTTCTGCTCACAGCACCAGTGATGAGCTAACTCATTGATCTTTCCTATGCTGTCCGGGCTAGCTGCATTTCTCCCCTTTTGATTAATATTTAGTGATTCTCAAGATATGCTCAAATAGTACCTTTTTACAATTATAAAAGAAATTTTACTCAGCACATAATCATTTATCTCCATGAGGTGACTGTGAGGGGAAGAACTGGTTATTATTTATCTGTTGGTTAGTCTATGAAGAAGATAATAATTTCCAAGTTCCCACTTGATATAATAATTTACTACGTAATCAGCAATCCCATGCAAGTGCATGACTCCCTTATCTTAGTCTGAATTTTCTAGTCTTGGAAACTTGGACCTGGACAGAGTGGTGGCATAGTCTCCATGGTCCTTGAAGACGACGACAACCTTTTGGAAGGACAATGCTGGTTTGATTATAAATAATGTACGATAGACTTGTCTATTACTTTCTTCAAGAGAGGATACAGCATCCATTAGTGAAGATCGCAATCAAGGTTTCTTATCTTAGTCTAGGACATACATGAACATAGGTCCACAAATGCAGACCATACACATGCACGCACGCATGCACGCACGCCAGGCAGTAGGTATATACTCAGGAAAGTAGACCCTCAAAGTATATCAAGAAAAGAGAGGCTTTCTTTAAGCCCACAGATCACTTCATAATGTGTTGTATTCCTCTTTTCTAGGTTATTCTATATGTTGCTCTACTCTAACTCTATGTCTATGTCCATGGGACATCTACTCAAACTTTAGGTGCACCAGTTCTTGTATTTTGTTGACACAAATTTTGTGAGATTTAAGGATACTGTTATAAGGAAAGATGTTTGTCAGGAAGACTCCAGAGGTACCCAAAGCAGCACAGGCATTACATTACTCTTGGTTACCCACTAGAACTAGAAAATAAGACTATTGAAAACACCATACACTTCAGTTGCAGGACAAAGAGAAATCAATCTGGAACTGACCAGGAGACTCCCTGGTGGCTATCTTTCATAGTGTTGGCAGGTGCTATGTAGGCTACCAGAGGAGAAAAGACATTTATGATCTTATCCAGCCCTGGGCTTTGCATATTATAAAACTGACCTGCTAGCAAAGATATGCTCACTTGTGCAACAGTGGCATGATAGTTATGGGGTAACCAACCACTTTCTGATTGGGTTTGAGGCCTGTAACATAGGAACTGATCGATGCCTGGTATTGTAAACCTGATAAAAATTCATGGCTATGGAGGTCATAGACCCTAGGAGAGAACCTAGTTATTTTGATAAATGGTCATGTTGTCAAACTGCCTCCTAAATATGTATTTTGGTACACATAGATTACACTTCCTTTAACCTTCTTTGTGTAGTAGGTAGGGGTTCTTGCAGAGACTCCTATCTGGTCAAAGCACTGAGAATAAGTGATCATGCATGCTCATTGTGGAGCATTGTGCTCCTAGGGTGAACAGTTTGGAAGAGGATCGGAAAACAAGAGCAGGAAGACGGAGAGAAAAGCTGTGAGATGTGACATGGAGGTTGCACATGTGTGCTGACACCAGCTGTAGTTATCTGCATAAGATCTACACAAAATCAAGCCAGTTAGAACTCCAGCATGGGTGGTAGAGGGAACTTAGGGAACCTCCCCTCGCTGAGGAGCTATTCCAAGTTGATGCAGCTGGTGTGGGAAAAGAGCCACTTTCTTTGGGCCTGTGGCTACTGATGATGGCTGCCTATGCCCCAGTGCATGTCCCGTACCCATGCACCATATGGGCAACACTAATGGGGCTCATGGGTTATTTAAATAAAAAAAAAAAGAAGGAAGAAAAGATGGGAAATTAGAAGGGAGGTATGCTGGGAGAGCCTAGAGGGTGCCGAACAGGGGAGTGGGCAGTCAAGAGTGGGGTGTAGGGAGTGGGGATTATCAAGATACATTGTATACGTGAATGAATTTTCAAAGAAAAATTGTGTAAAATTCAGCATTTCTTAAATTTAAAAAAGGGCCTATGAAATTCTGTTTTGTTATTGTTGTTGGATTTTAATCCTAGCACTCAGGAGACTGATGAGTTTGAGACTAGCCTGATATATATAGTGAGTTCCAGGCCAGCAAGGGATACATAGTGAAACTTCCATGTAGTTGGAATTTTCTTAGGTCTCCAGCTCACAATAATGACACGGAGATTTATTATTAATTATGAAAGCTCAGCCTATAGCTTAGGCTTGTTCCTAACTAGCTTTTATAACTTAAAACAATTCATTTATATTAATCTACATTCTATCACGTGGTGTTAACTCTCTTTCATCTTGCACTCCTGTTTCCTCTCCGTGTCTCCTTGTGTCTTTCTCACATGCCTAGATTCCTCCTTCTCCTTTCTCTCTCTGCCCAGAAGTCCCACCTATACCTCCTGCCTAGCTATTGACCATTCAGCTTTTTATTACACCAATCACAGCAATACATCTTCACACAATGTATAAATACCCATAACACTCCATCTCAAAATATTTTTTTTTTTCTTTTAGGTAAGATCTATAAACCATTGAGAAATACTAGGCTAATGCGTGAATTTGAGTGAATTTATAGACTTGACTTCTGTTTTAGTTTATTTGATTTTCTTAAAGTTTTTAGATTACATTTATTTATTTATTTATTTATTTATTTTTTATTTATTTATTTATTGTGTGTGTGGTGTTTAGATAGAAGGACAACTTGTAGGAGTCAGTTATCTCTTTCATTCAAGTGATTTGGAGACTAAATTCAGGTCATCAGTTTTGGTGGCAAAATGCTTTACACATTGAACCATCTTGTCAGTGCTTTTTGGGGGGAATAAATCTTTGCTTATGTCAGATCATGTTTATTTTATATTTTTATTATGTTCAGATCATAAGTATATATATAATATATATATATATATATATATAAAATCTTCAACTTTCTTTATTTTTATGGAGGATGTTTTTATTGTCTGTGACCTATGAAGTATACATGGCTTATGGTAAGAACTTAGAACTCCTTGTTAAATAACTGAAGGAAGGAATGAGTGACTAAGTGGGCCTGGGACCTTAAGCAGAAAGATTATCTTTGCAGTGTGTGTTGCTTTGTAATGAATGAACGCTTTCAAGTTAAGTACTTTTTTCCTTCAGAGTGACTGATTTCCATAGGGTGATTGAGTTGAGATTGACTTGATGTCAAATAGTTAAGCATTTACTCTGCAAAGTTAAAGATTGGCTGTTGTGCAGCCTGTGTGTGTGTGTGTGTGTGTGTGTGGTGTGTGTGTGTGTACCCACACATTTTTCTTATCTATATTTACTCAGAACATACCTCCCCCGACAACTGCTGAGTGAAAACATGAATTTAGGGACCCTTTTTACCTTTCACTAAAAATCTAGCATTATAGAATTATAGATCAACTATATTGTGCTTTTAGCTCTTTGATCTATATTTTTTTTTTCCTGATACACTCTAGGTTAGGCTTTTATTATGGTCTGGCATTTGTTCTTTTCTTCCATCCTCTCTTCTCTCTCTCTCCCCTCCTAGATCTTTGCCTCCTTCCATCTTTCAGACTTTTAGAAGATGTACTAGAATAAAGATGACGATGTCCCTGGCCTGTTGCCCTCCAGATATATGCTCACAGAATGGCCGGCGTTAACGTGGGATCATTACTTTATGTGTTTGGCGGGTGTCAATGTGGGAGTCATGTAAGGGCCAGGCCATGGTGGAGGCTTGGCTAGAAAGCTATATAAAACAACATTTTTCCCCTGCATTGTTCTGCTGTCTAATGAAGATGGCTCACAATCTCTCCACCTAGTAAAGGATGTTAAAGATCCACGCATTTCTCTGTTAGAGACTAGGGTGGCCAATTGGGTCGGGTCAAGCTATCTCTTTTCATGGCATCAGAATGTTAAAAAAAAATGAGGTAAGATGCCTGACTGGAAGACGTGGCAGAAGAAAAGTTGAGTCAGAAAGGTTGCTGTCGCCTGGAGACAGGAACACTCATTATTCCCACTCCCCTTTCCCTGATTAGTTTGAAAGCAAAGACAATGAATATGACAGCTAAGTGATACTCATGATGACTCTGGCACCTGAAAGTCTGAAACAAACGAACAGATCAGCTGGGGCAGGAGGAGGACGTGACAAGGAGGCAGGAAGAAGAGCGAGAGCAATCTACTATGACGGGAGAAGCGTTGAAGGTGAAAGAAGAGATGCGCGCATTCTGCTTCTTTGCTTCCTTGTAATCTTGGGAAAGTCATGTCGCTCATACTTTCTTCATACAAAAAAAAAAAAAAAATTTGAGACTGCTGGGCAACCCCTAAGGGTCCCCTGCCTCCGAATCTCCATATTAGTGACAAGACAAGAAGAATTTGAGGGAGCTTGGCTGTGATTGGTGAAGGTGGCCCACTGAGATGCTACCGAGCTTCCCGCTTCCTCAAGTCTGTGGACAGTTTGATGGAATCTACAAGTTTCTGTTTCTCAACCTGGTATAGATGAATGCCTGGCTAGCAGAGAAAAGAACTGATAGTTAAGTCTGTCAGGAAGGCAGGAGATTGGGGCCATACAATTGGGGCACTCCAGGAAGGTTCACCCCAGGAAACCAAGCATAGAATGGTGATTGGAGCGTCGTCAGGCTCTCATCATTAGACGGGCTAATTCTGTCGGAGCATGACAGACTCTTTGGCCTAGCACCCAGCAGTTCCTGGGAGTAAAAATTCTGGAGCAAAACCTCCATGTCTTAGACCGTTTGAAAGCCAAGAGGAAGAGAAGGAATTTCACTTTCACAAGCAGCCCTGACATCTGAATTCCAAAGGTGTTCCAGAAACAGAGCGTGTGGACTTGACCCTTGACCATCAGAGTTTTCCCTGTAGCCCATCTCAGGGTAAGCTTGGGAACAGGCGGCTGTGGAATGTCAGACAAGCAGAAGTCTTCTCAGAGCCGTGCATGGCTGTACGATTCCCAAGAAAGCAGTTCTGTGAAGCCATTCTTATTTTTTGCAGATGGTGTATCTGAGAAAGGGATTATTTAGTGATTGCAGCATTTTTGTTTTATGTGCCTCTGAGGCAAGAGATGTTTTTGTCTTCGATCAGCCTTAAAACAATATTTATCCTGGCGTCTTCCCATTTTTCTTCCACATGGAAACTCTGATATTTTTAAGACTAGTTGTGAAATCATTCCTAGGCGTGCACATTATATGGAGATCTTAGGAAAACTTTGAAGGAAAAGGAATAGAAAACGATAGTTCTTTTATGTTCCAGACATTGCAATCCATTCTGATGTTGGGCTTTTCTGATTAGAAAGATGTAACAGAATATGGTAGTTATGCTGTCTCGAGAAGGGCAGAATATTGGAAACAGTATGGAGGATGAGGACTTGAAAAGAATGTTCTCATGACAGCATTGTGAATGCAAGGCTATCTTAGAGGTAAGTAAAGCACCAACAGTAATTTTGGATTAGGTACGTTCTTCAATTATGCATTTGGTTTTGGGTAATAAAAGACATGATTTCAATAATGTTTGGAATTTAAATATACTTGCCCCCCTTTCAGGAGCATACTTACCAATGCAAACAGTTACCTCCAGCCCATTCTTGTCCATTAAAAATTAAATGCTTTTACAGTGAATTATTAAAAGTGCTAGGTTGGCTGCAAATCATCAAAGGTACCAATAAACCATTATGCAAGCAAGCAAGCGAGAAGTCTGATTAAATCTAAGCCATCAGAGCTGTATACATCCTCAATATCCATTGCATTCGAAACTACAAAAGCAACTATAAAATGCTACATTAAGTTTACTTTAAAAACTCTTCAGGATTTTCAAAATTCAGCAATGACTTGCCTTTTCATTAGGTATAAACCAAGAACCTCTACCACCAAAGCTCTGGCATACCATGCGGAGGAGTCATTCCAACTCGCGCTAAATTGCACAAAATTAACCTCATTTTTCCAAACAATATTACAAACCTAATGGAACCAAGGCACGCAAATAGAATTCACTGGAAATCTTGTTATGAAGTCCTGTTCTCCCCAGATGTCTACTATCATTTGATCATAATGAAAACCATATGATGTGTCCTAGATATAAGAAAACCATATTGGAATGTTAGAAAGTATTTAAGTATGTCTAAAGAATAAAAAGATAATTTATCATTTGGTTCAGATGAGACAGTGCTATTGTTGGTTTATGATTTAAGTGTGTCCCAAGAATGTGTTGTTAGGAGCATGGTCCCCTATGTTGTGACATTGGGAAATGGTAGAAACTTTCTGAGATAGGACTTTGTTGGAGATAACTGGTGATGGGGGTCAGGAGCTAGCGCTGTCTTGTGGGACCCTGGTTAGTTCTCAGCAGAGAGCTGCTATTAAAAGCAAGACTTGCTGCTTCTTGTCTTCAGTTTCTCATTACTGTGTGATTCCTCTCGCTTAGGATGTTCCCCCATCATTGTGTACATGAGTCCTCACCAGGACTGAACAGATGCGATGGCTCAGTTGTGGGTTTTCCTCCCTGGCAGCTAAATAAATATTCTAAACACATAAATTCTCTAGCCTTAGTATTGTGTTATTGCAGTGGAAAATGGATTAATAACTTATATGCAATGTAAATTATCTAAGTAGTGCTGCACATCGGAGATACTCACTAGTGAACACTCTTGTTCCTGCTGGCTTCATCTTTTTTTTTTTTTTATTAATAAATACGCAGGCTCCGTCATACCTACCTTATTTAGTGTAACCCACATGTATGAATCCGGCAATGAGTGATCCTAAAGCAGTAACTCCAAGTGTTACTGGCTTTCTTAGGGTTCAGCCATTCAGACAGCCAACCAGCTACTCATATATTCATACAGTGGTCTATTGAAATAGCTTTTTGACAAGTTAAAGATATACAAGAACAAATATAGGTAGAGGCATTATTTAGTGAGGCTGAGAAAATGCTGAGGAGGACTGCAGTCCAGAGCTGGTTTATAGTTGGATTTTGGGTAGCCTGCTCCTGCCTCCTGCCCAGCGTTCACATCTGTCAAGTGAGCGAGGATCAATAATCCCACGGCTTAGTGGAATTGGCTTGGGTAACTAATGAACCTGCAGGAGAGAGTGAAAGCAAGCACTGGAGACCCACCTAAGTGTCAGTGGCCTCACACTTAAGTCTGCACTGGATCTCCTGAGCATGTGCTGAAGCCATGTTAGGAGGGTGAGAGTAGCCCCAGGGTTCCTGCTTCTGTAGAAGTTGGAGGGCTAGCCAGCTTGCAGGATGCAAAGGCTGCCGGCCTAGTGATCCACTCTGAGAACCACTAGTATAGGTTTCTAATTTAATTATTATCACACTGCTGGGATGTACGTTTTAAGTTCCATTTTATAGGTGAGAAAAATGGATAAATGACTTAAATCCCAGTTAGGGAAGATGAGAATTGCCTTCAAAGAACCTTCAAGATCTTGGAATCTCTTCAGTAGTAGAGAGATTGCCAGACTATAATTTGTCTCTTTTCTCCTACTACAACACCACCCTGAAACAAAGAAAAGAAACATTGATTCAGGCTAGAATGAAGAACTAGTTAACTCTTCCAGCTCTGAATTGACTGAACAGGAAATGCCACAGTGAAGGAATTTTAAAATTATGATTATTATTTCCTCAAGAGGCTGGTGTTATTGAGAGAAGCTTCCATAGTCCTTCTCCAGGTCTTGCTGTGTGTGCTGAGGATGTGCCCTGACCTCTCTGTGCTTCTCCAGGTCTTGCTGTGTGTGCTGAGGATGTGCCCTGACTCTCTGTGCTTCTCCAGGTCTTGCTGTGTGTGCTGAGGATGTGCCCTGACCTCTCTGTGCTTCTCCAGGTCTTGCTGTGTGTGCTGAGGATCTGACCTCTCTGGTTTTTTTCTCAGGACTGTATAGCAGTGGGCAACTTTGAGGTGACATCTCCCTCTGAGACAGAGAAGGCCTTTTTACTGCCTGCTTACAAAGCAGTGACTTCTGGAGCTCTGTAGTTTTCAACGAGGTCAGAGCATGCAGGTTGTCACATCTGCTTTCCCTGACCCAAGACTTGTGGTTTCAGGAATCATCCATCAAACAGTCACAGGCTACCTTACTACCTTATCCCACACACACACACACACACACACCACCACCACCACCACACCACCACCACCACCACACCACAACACAACAAAAAAACAATTAATGAAAAAAAGAAACCATACATTTGAAAAAGAACAAGAAAGTATGTTGGAGGGTTTTGGAGCAAGAAAGGAAGGGGAAATGATATAATGAATATTATAATCTTGAAAAATAAAATAAATGGCTTTAAATATAAGGTAAAATCAAGTTGAGACTGTGAACCGTGGCTAGAAAGGATGCAGTAGTGATGGAAATGCAGCTTTCTGGAGAGGAAGGACAAGAATTCCCTAGGTTCAGAGAGACAAGAAACTCCCTGAGACCTGGCAGCCAATGGTTGTGCCCAGGAGGAAGAGGAGGGGCATATGTGTGGAAGATCGGGAAGGGGCGGGGTTCCCGTTATCATGTCCATTAACAAATGAGTTAAGCTGAATCAAGGTAAGGGCTGAGTGTGCCAAAGGGTAGAACTGAGTGAACACCACAATGGTTCTTGTCATCATTCATTCTTTCATGTGGGTAGGCACAGGAATGATGGTATAAGGTCAAAGGCAAGCCACCTCTATGGCTCCAGCTGTGGATGAGGTGTCCATTTCTCCTGAGAAGAAGATACAATTGATGTCAGCTATGGAGACTTTTGCTATATGCATATAGAGCTTTAGGAGAACAAGACCATCAGTGTAGATGAAAACATCGAAGCCATGAGCAGGACAGGAAAGTCAAATCAAAAGCCTTACCTAACAGGTATGGATACACATGCACACACCTGGACATGCCACAGCTCATCTTGTGTTTGAGAGCCCGGGCTGTTTTGCACAGGGTCTCCAAGGGTCTGACAAACAGCTTGATGGAACTACATACGTGGTGAACACAGGGGGTGGAGAAGAGAAGACCCTGCACCTTGGTCCTGGCTGGGTACCTGGAGGCATATGAGGGAGGAATCACTAGTGCTCAGGCACTTGTGATGGTTAGTGTCAATTGGCAAAATGACAGACTCTAGAACCACTCAGACAGTCCTTTGCGCGTGCCAGTGGGGGGTTTTCTTGGATCACTGATGTGAGTTTTATGTGGGGTGAATCATTCTGTGGGCAGGGCATCCTGCACTGTATTGATGACTGATGGAGAAAGCGAGCTGAGAAATAGCGTGTGTTTGATCTCTCTCTGTTTCCTGACTGTGGATGTTACATGATAGCCGCTTCAAGCTCCCACGGCCTGACTTCCCCACCATGATGGACTGTGCCTTGAACTGTGAGCCAACACAGGTCCTTTAGCTCACTTTTGTCGGGGTATTTGGCCAGATCAACAGAAAAGAGGAAGGCAGTGCTGCTATCTAGGTGAGGCCTTGAAAGGAAAGACCGAAGTTTACAGATTAAATTTTCTTCCTCCTTGCCCAGTTTCCCTTGCTAGCTAGCATCGACCACTCTCCACCCAAATAACAAACAGGAGACTTGATGTAGACCCTAACTCAGGTTTCTATTCCTTGGTGTTTGAATCTCACCTGTGTTTAAGGGATTTGGACACAGGAATAAGGAAGGCTTGATTGTGAGACTTCTGGGCCAGCTGTTGCTGAGGTTTCCATTGCTCTTTGCATGCCTGGTAATGATGTTCCGGCTTCTGCTGTGAATGCCGATATCTGGTTGGAGGAATTTTTCCATTCAGGACTATTGCACGCCCTCCCAGACAGGCCCAACAGAAGCATACATAAAACCAGACGGAAGCTGCAGCTTGAGTAAAGGGCATAGTGACTGGCAGAGCCCTAGGTGCTGACCCTTTGTTCCTGACCTTTCCTGGTACACACATGGTCCATAGCCAACTCATATGACTATCTCAAAAAAGAGCTTATTTGTCTTGGCCTCCTCTGGGTGATGAACAAACAACAAAGAGTGTTCAGAGTTATGTGGACCTTCTGGAAACTTTTTTACTCTGGCCATTCATGGGCATGAAATGTTTTTCTTCCCAATAGCAAACCAGGTCAGCCTCTTTTACATTTCCCAGAGGAGGCATCCTGGGAACAAGGCACCTGGGATGTGACTGATGCTGAGCAGTTCTGTACCTCTCGATGTCTTGCCACAAATCCACCATCCAGCACAACAGCTTCCCTCCGGCGGTAACAAACTCAGTCCCTTCTCCTGATGGTGCCCGAGCTTCGCTAGATGCAGCATCAGTGGAGGTGGAGGCTGTGGTTAGAGGGATAGTTGTTGTTTGAGAACAAAAACCAAAGTAAAGGGCTGCTTTTCCTATAACCCCCATTACCCATGTAGTCACCGGCAATGATAATGAAGACTCAAACCCCTTTGTGTGTATCATTGTGGTTCGCAGGCCGACCTTAGATTACTGGCTGGTTGTGGAAGATGGAGTAGTGTCCCTATCCTAATCCCCAGAGCGGTGAGTACATTGCTTTAGTGGTAAAAGGAACTTTGCAGGTTTGGTTACTGATGTTACTATGGGCAGGTGCTCCTGGGTTAGCGGAGCTGGTCCAGCACACAGTCCCAGTGTCCATGCAGGAGGAAAAGAGAAGGGAAGCAGGAGACAAAGCTGAAAGGTGGAGATAGAAGTCAGAGGAGAAGGAAGAGACTTTGAGGAGGGAAAACGGGTCATAAGCCAAGGAACAGAGGAGATGTCCAGAAGACGGCCAAAAAACAGATTTTCGATTGGAGCCTCCCGATTTAGACATCTGGTCTGAACCAGAGCTGGAAGGTAAGAATGTACTGCTTCAACATGCTGAGTTTGTAGTAACAGACTGCACAGGAAAGCAAGAACGTACTGCTGATAACTGGGTGCTGTTGTAATGAAACCCCCAAACATGGACGTGACTTTAGACTGTGAAACAGGGAGAAGCTAGAGTGTGTGTGTGTGTGTGTGTGTGTGTGTGTGTGTGTGTGTCCAGGCACATGCACCCACCTATGTGCATGAAGGCCAGAGAAGGATGTTAGCCATCCTGCTCTATCTGCTCCCCTTTACTCCCTCATGCAAGCTCCAGTGATCCTCCTGTCTCTGCTCCACTCCCTTCAGAGGTGTGTGTGTGTGTGTGTGTGTGTGTGTGTGTGTGTGCAACCAAGCCCAGCTTTTTTACCTGGGTTTTGGAGGTTTGAACTCCAGTCCGATGCTAGTGCAGCCAGTGCTGTTCTCCACGGAGCCGGCTCCCCAGCCTAAGGCTAGAAGAATTTGAAGAGCATCATAGTGTAAAGCCTAGGTTGCCTTGCGTAGACCTTGAGTAGAAATATCAGTATTAAAGACTGCCTATGATAGTTTAGAAGGAACGGTTAAACCTGTATGATTTGAGGAAATGGACTGTTGCTAAAAACATATAAGCTACAGTCACTTCTGACGAGGGTGCAGAAGGAAGCAAGGGGCAGGCACATCACAGAAACGGAAGACTAACATAACAGAAGAAAGCTGAGCAAAGGAAGTGGAGTGGAGGGCACAACCTTGTTTTCCCTTGCTGCTAATAATACAGTGTGAAAGGAAACAAGCAGATCGAAGGAAGAACTATTTAGAAGAAGAAGAATTAGGACTTGAGGAGTTGGGAAAATTCCCACCCAACCCAGATTGCAAAAGACACTAAAATTCAGTTTACTGTCTGGAAAGTATGCCTGAAGACAAAAGCGTGGGTGTGGCTGGACTGCTTTTTGTTAGAGGTTCGGAAGGACATAAAGACTGGAGTGTGTAATCACACAGAGGACTCTGTGACGAGATTAGATATGACCCAGGGATCTGTTAGGCCACATAGCAGAAACCAGGGATGGATATAAAGGAAATATCTCTAAAGGACACTCTTGTCTGGTGACACACGCAAGAGGCCTTAGGGCCTCCAAGAATGTTCTATGAGCACAAACACTGTCAGCTTGGACCAAAAGGGAGAGAACAGGTTAAAAAAAAAAAAACCAAGGAATGATACAGGACTTTGAAAATTCCACAGGCAGGAGGCGGTCTAAGAAGACTCCTCCTCCACCGGACACACAACAGCCTTCAAAGGACAGGAAGAATGCTTCTAGGGACCTTGCTGCCTCTGGATTCTGAGATCCCTGGGGGCAGACTCTCCCTTCACCTTTCATTTTCTTTCTCCAAGATATTTTCGCACACACACAGAGAAAAACATGTCACCACTGTGGAGAAGTCCTGCTCCTTAAAGAAAGAATCAGCCATCCTCATCTGTGAGGGAGGGACGGGGACTGTTTGCTGCCTGATGGGTGCAATGAGAGAACTCATCACTTCTGTGGGATTTCTGTAAAGAAAAAAAAAATCTCTTGATCTAATCTTGAGGAAACATAAGACAAAGATAAATTGGGAAAGAAACTACAAAATAATTGGCCTGTGGGCTTCCTGTTGTGAAGCCACAGAAGACAAGGGCTTCCTGAAGAGTTTACCAAGATGAGGAGAAAAAAGAAAGCACAGAATTTGGGGTTCAATTCCTTCCTTCCTTCCTTCCTTCCTTCCTTCCTTCCTTCCTTCCTTCCTTCCTTCCTTCCTTCCTTCCTCTTCCCTCCCTCCCTCCATCCCCCGCCCCCCCTCTTTCTTTGCCAGGACCTTATGAAGCTCAAGCTGGTCTCAAACTCACCATGTAGCAAAGAATGACCTTGAACTTCTGGTCCTCCTGCCTCCACTTCCAGAGTGTCAGGATTGCAGACACGCATCACTATGCCTAGCTTTGACTCTTAAACAATGACAGTATTTTTCTCTCTTAAGATAACCGCCCAGTAAACTCACTTCCTGCCCTTCATTTACGAAACTCTCAGTGTGTTTCTACTGAGCGAAGGAGGCAAGTTAAATGTCTGGGTTTAGGGAGCAGGACAAGGGAAAAGATGAATGAAACTTTCATTACCTAGTTCGCAAAGCAAAGCCAGACTTAGGCTCTGCCAAGTTTGACGAAGGCATTTGATGAAAAGCTTTGCTGTAGACAGAATGAACTAATTTAGAAAAGTAATCAAACGTGACACTGCAGTTCACCTCCAAAGAAACAACTGCCTGGGTGTCACCAGTGATCTCCCCTTTCCTCTGCAGTCATTAGGGTGAGACGACAAAAAACAGGTGAGCTCATGGAGGTGCGTGAAGCAGAAACAAGGTCTGGGATGTGGAAGGAGTTTTTGAAGCATCTGCAAGATCTGCTTCAGGAAACCTGATTTCCCAGCTATCCAGTGGGATCCAAGAAGCAAAGTCCAGAGACCTTTGTTCTCTTGTAGACACGCCCTTTGCTCTCAATGGAAGGACTTTCCAGCTGCTCTGAGCCAGCCCAAGTGAGCAGGCTTCTGTCTCAGGCTCCTGGAGACAACAAGATGGACAATAGACGAAGCAGGTTAATAAGCTACCAAATGTTCTCAGGTTTGTTTCTCAAATTCTGACATACGTGACTGCTGCTTGCTATATCATGTTTGACGGCAGACCCAGCCCTTAGATTCCCCTCACTGGCTTGGTATAAGAACACATGCACTATATTAGCATTTTCCAGAGTTCAAGGCTTTCTAAGACTTAAAAAAAAAAAAAAGATCTAGTTATACCACTCTTGGGCGTATACACAAAGGATGCTTCATCTACCACAGAGACACTTGTTCAACCATGGCCATTGCCGCTCCCTTCATAACAGCCAGAAATTGAAAACAACTTAGTTGTCCTTCAACTGAAGAATGGATAAAGGAGATGTGGTACATTTACACAATGGAGTATTACTCAGCTGTTAAAAAAATGACATCATGAGATTTGCAGGCAAATGGATGGAACTAGAAAAAAATCATCCTGAGTGAGGTAACCCAGACCCAAAAAGACAAACATGATTAGTGCCTCCTTGTTCAGCCATCATCATAGAAGTTTCCTCCTGCAGGAGATGGGAACCCACAGAGAACCACAGTCAGGCATTATGCAGGGGTGGAGGAATGACCTTGGAACGCTCAGCTCTAAATACCTAAATGGGATTACTTCATCAAATCCCTTCCCTCAGAGCTCAGGGAATCCCAAGGAATAGTGTAAGGGCCAGAGGGGATGAAGGACACCACAAAAACCAAGGCCCTCTAAATCAGCATGATCAAAGCTCATATGAGCCCAGTGATACTGGAGCAGCATGTCCAGGGCCTTCACAGATCTGCACAGGGTCCTCTGCGTATATTGTAGCTTCCAGTTTAGTGTTTTTTATGGGACTCCTGAGTGTGCAGATGAGTGGGATTCTGATCTTGGGCTCTTTTTCTTTCGTTGGTTTGTCTTGTCCAACTTTGATGTGATAGTTTTTGTTTTATCTTATATTTATCTTGTTACATTTTATCATCATCTCTTAGAAGCCTGTTTTTTTTCTAATGGTACAGAAAGGGAATGGATCTGGAAGGGTGGAGAGGTGGAGAGGGACTGGGAGGAACAGAGGAAGGAGAAATCATAGTCAGGGTATGTTATTTGAGAAAAGAATCTATTTTCAATAAAAGGAAAAAATAGTATGCTATGACTTTACGTACACGAACTAACAACTGTGGGACTTCTTTGCAGAGTTCTGATGTAGCCCAGTGGTAGAGACTTAAGCTCAGTCTTTCTGAAATACAGAGTATTTAGCAAAGCTCCTTGAGTGTTGCCACATGATCTGTGAGGATTCCTGTCCATTTGTTTGGAGGACTTGGTTATTATGACTTCTGAGATCCGCTTCCATCCTTCTAACTCCTCTCATCATGCGTGTGAGGGCCTGGCTTAGTGCAGGGCAGGCTAGATTGCAGTCCAACCTGATGGATGGCACAGCTAGCCGCAGCAATTAGGCAGCCAGATGACAGGATGGCAGAGGCACAGGGAGAGCACTGGAGCACACAGATAAGGCCAGCAAACACAGACCGTGAGCTTTGCTCATAGAGTATCTGGACATGGCGGGTCATTCCAATTAGATCCTTTTGCATCAAAATAGACATTTGGGGAAAACTGCCCAGAGGGAGATTTAAAGTAGGCAGAGTGATAAGGAAAATGGAGGACATCAAGGGATAGGAGCAGACAAAGTGGACATATGCTTAAGGACCAGAAAAAAAACATATACCCAGGGCATCTTAAAGCTCATTTAGAAACAATAACCATAAGCGGCAGCTTGGTGTCCTGTACTGAGGTCAGAAGGTCTCAGATCCAATTTTATCTCTGCCACACAAACGTGGTATTGTCCTCGAAGCTGGTGCCTTTCTTTAAAACACTGGAGTGGGACACCCTAGATGACCCTGAGTAGGATATGTACGTGTGGTCTGGTTAGTGTGAGCGTTTTAGTCAGGATTTCTGTTGCTGAGGTCAAACACCATGACCAGAGCATGGAGGGAAGGGTTTGTTTCACCTTCCAGCTTATGAGTTCATCACTGGGGAGGTGTGGGGGAGCCGGAGCAAGAACTCAGGGGGAACCTGGGAGCAGGAGCTGGAGCAGAAGCCATGGAGGAACGCTGCTTGCCTCACATAGCTTGATCAGCCTGCTTTCTTATAGCACTCAGGTCCACCAGCCCCAGAGTGGCACCGCCCATAAGAGCTGGGCTCTCCCTCATCAATTATCAATTGAGAAAATAACAAATAACCACAGGCTTGTCCGCAGGCCAGTCTGGTGGGGGCAGTTTCTCAACTGAGATTCCTTGTTCCCGAATGACTCCAGCTTGTGTCAAGATGATAGAAAACTATCCAGCACACTGCCAGCTTTGTGTTGTGAAGTAGGAGAAGGACATGCAGGATGGGACATAGGCAGGCCCTGCTCTGGGAGCCCCGGCTCTCTTCGGTCACCAGAGGACAACTTTGGAGATGAATGGGGAGTTATTAAATCATTTCAGGAATAAAGCTGGGTAGAACTTGACCTCCTAGTGAGAATAAGAACAGCTAGAGCTGACTGGGAGGATTGAGAAGGCAGAGACTCTCCTCATGTATCCTGGAACATGTTCCTTTTCTCAGCCCAACATGTGAGAAATACCTATTTTAACCCTTCAGCATGGATTAGCCAGCCCCATTAAACTGTCCCCTAAGCAATAGTAAAACCCCAGGGGAATCAGGCATAGATCAGATATGTTTTGTTGGGCAGGAGAGGGGAGGGAAGGGTACAGACGTTGCCAGGGCTCACATGGGCAAGGCGAGCCTATGTTGGACTTCCCAGGAGACCCAGGAAGAGCCGCGTGCACTAGCACATCCTCGGGAACACGGACTGGAGACTGGGCGCAGTAGGCACAATGGCGGAAATGAATCGGCCACGCACAGCCAGCTCTTCCCTGGCTCTGTGTAAGGCAGGCTCTGTCTGGGGCACCACAGTTAGTGCAGGGAAGGAGAACCAGAAACACCCAGAAGGGAGGCTTTCAAGTGTGTGATGGATAAGAATGACTTCACGTATTTCCCACACATTCATGTTCCTAGGCTGGACACACAGGGTTCTGATTGCAGGTCTGTGTTGCAGCCTTGGACTCTGCATTTTCAAAACACGCTGGAGATTCTAGCGCAGGCCATTAGTGGATTACATTTTTTAAATTTAATTTTCTTTATTTTTATTGTTTTATGTATATGTGGTATATGCAGATATGTACCCATGGACAGGGGTGCTTGCCACGTAGAAACCTGTGGAGGCCAGAGGTCAAAGTTGGGTAACTTTTTCAATTGCTCTCCACCATATCTTTTTGAGGTGGTGTCTCTCATTAAACCTCACTGTTTCGGACTGGCTGGCCAGCAAGCCCCTGTGAGCTACTTCATGTCACCCCACAGTGCTGGAGTTGCAGACCCACAGTGCCACACTCGCTGCTTTATGTGGGTTCTAGGGGATCAGAATTCAGGTCCTCAACGCTTGTACAGCAAGAGCTTATACACTAAGGCAAGCCTTCAGCCCTGATGGGTTATATCCAGAACAATACTTAATCTGGATTTAAATATTGCATAAACATTTTAATCTGAAATGAGCCACAGCCATTTCATTGGTGTTTAGCTCTTTCTCACCTGATGCTATTTTACACATCGTGTGTTATTGCTCCTGGGAATAAGTGATGCTGCCCGATCTGGAAGAAAGGAACACACACTTGGTGGCATCCCTTTCTACTGCTACTGCTAGAAGCAGGTTCTCCACTACAGTCCCTATAATCCTTGGGTTGAGAAGGCCACAGGAAACCCCCTTCAGCATTTCCCCCAACAAACACGGTTCAAGTAACTTGTGCATGAGGCAGACCTGTGGGAGTTAGGGGGCTTCCTGGCATGTTTGGAAGGGACCAGAAGGTCTAGGATATACAGGAATGAGTTGAAGGCCACGGATCCACTAGAGAATGGTGAGAGCAGGCAAAACTTGAGTGACGGGCCGTAACTTCATTCCAGGATTCTGCAGTAGCATAAGCCACTTGAGCACTTCCTTGGCAGTTTAGGAAAACTTCGCTCTCTACCTCACCCCACCTTCTGCTTTAGAAGATTAATAGCTCTGTAAACTACAATTGTATTAAAATGTATGTATATATCTCAATATGAGCTTTTCATACAGGTATGAAAATGCCCTTGACTTAAACTCCATGAGTGACAGACAGGTCTTGCTTTTTGCACTAATGCAATTAATCCAGAGAAGACGTTTATTTTGTAGAAATAAAAAAGGTCTTGCTGACTGAGCAAAGCTTCAGAGAAGGTCACGGACTTGGAGTTGGACTACTCTGGGCTAACAGCTGAATCTACAAACAAAGACAGCAGAGAAACAAGCACACAAAATAAACACAAACAGGCAAGAGAAAGATGGCTACTTGGGAAGAGACAGGAAAGAAATAGAGCTAACATGGAATAGACTGCTGTGGCTGTGTTGTGGGAGTGGAGGAGCCTGAACGCAGGAGTCAGTCGTCTCACCGTTAAGAGAAATGAAGGAAAGCTAGGAACCAAATAGGAACCAAATCCTACTCTGAACGCCAGAAGAAATGGAAGTGGAGGAAGAGAAGAAGACAAAAGGAAGGAGAAAAGGAGGGCTGGGACAGAGAAGAAGGCCGGCACCACAAACCTGTTCAGTGTAGGGTGCTGGAAGGGCTGTGCTGGGCCGTCAGGGCAGTCCTCACTGCTTCCACAAGGGGGCAGACTCTACTCACTGAAAAAAAAAACGCCAGCTGCAGACGCTGCATTCTGGATTTAGTGGACCTTTTCATTCGCTCGCCAGTTCATCAAGTCCTGGGATAGTCAAGGTCTCATCCCTGGAACAGTACTGGGTGGATTAAAGGGGGAAAAAACTGACTTCACTCAAACTTCAAGTTTCATACAATATAAAATTACAGCTAAAATGACAACAAAAGACAGTTTACCTTGCCTTACTGTTTTAAATGCAGATGTTTTCCCTCTATATTAAAAGCATATACATATACATCACACATGTACATCACACACACACACACACACACACACACACACACACACACACACACACACACGCACGCATCATTGTCTTAGGAGTTTCCGAAGGGTGGAGAACATTTTTCTCTGTTTTTGCTTCTGTTACATGTTCAATTCAAGACGAGAGTGCATGCAAATGTGTGTGGGTCAGTTAAAAAAAAATTCATAAGCTCCCAGCCTCTGTGCTAGAGGAATATTGTTATTTGGAGAGTGGTTGAATATAGCCAAATTACTGCAGATTGTTCTATGGTGCTTAAAATGTAATCTCTGCAAGCAGCTGATTGCTTCTGAGCATAGCATGACTGGCATGGTGGAAAGGAAAAGTCTGAGCTGGGATGCTAAGGGGAATCTGTTTCTCCCACCCACCCTCCCCCAAGTCATTAAATATTATTATTTCTGAGAAGAACACCCCGATGTCCATGCCGTTTTCTTTCTGGTAGAATTTGTCCTATTTTTGAACTATATAGATATAGCCACCTTGAGAGCATGTGTGTATTCCAGAATAGACAACTAGTGAATTAAAAGCCGCGTCTCTTAAAGGTGAAAACACTCTGTGAAATGGTGATTGGGTCTTTGAGATAAAGATCACACCCCAAGATTAAAAGGCGCATGGAATTTTATTATCTACAATTGAGGATGCGCTGAGGAAAATGCAAATTTGCTCTTCCAAAAATAGACAAACAAGTTTAGACAAAGGAAGAGCAAAGCTCTTCTTCATGAGCCTCACGCTTGGCAATGTGCTTTAGGTAGCGACAAAACTTAGTTTGAGTGAGTAACATTGACAATGCCTTTATTCACATTGCCCGTTAAATCTGATAACAGGGAAGACATGAAGGGAAGCTTCTGCTCTATAGAAAGGTGGTGGGGCCCATCACCCCTAGTCTCAAAGTATAATGAGCAAACATCACCCCCAGTTAAGACTCCTCACATAACGTTTTATGAAGCACCATCGTGCTGATCGAGCCCTCTGCCTCCATACCGCCCGTGTGTACTGTGGTGACTCAGATGATTGTTTCCGGGTGTGGTACTTTCTCTCTGCCCATCTCACATCTAACTGCGTGCCAATGTCATGAAACTCTTGCAAGGAAAAAAAAAAAAAAGAAAGAGAGAGAGGCCTCTAAACTCACTTCTGGTTCATAAGAAGCAGGAGGCTGACTATAAAGAATGATTTCCTATTATTGGTCTCTGCCTTACCGCCATGGAAACTTGGAAGAAGATCAAACACCCTCTCCAATTTGGCCACCACCTTCCCGGTTTTGATAGTGTTTTTTAAATGAAATCTCTGACAGTCCCTGTCAGGCTATGAATTTGTACGTTACAGAAATCGTCTTTCAGAACTGTCTGAACACAGACGTAAGAAGGCTTTGGAATAAGAACTATATGGGACATCTGGCCTTTTCTCTAAACATTGATGCGATCTCTTATCTGGAAATCATAGGCTTTGACCCAAACTTGTGAGGTTCCCTTTCAGTTAATTGGTGTTAAGAGCGAAAGTCAGATAGACCAGAGAGACTGACGGAACTCATGAAGTTTGGATTTGCGGTGCACACAGCACCGAGTCTTTGCCTTTCTCTTATTTGAGCCTATCCCCTGAGAGACCATTTGTGTTTAGTACCCAGTTTTATTGTTCGTTCTTACTAACCTCCAAATCTCAACGCACTTTTAGGAAAAGAAAAAAGAAAGAAAGAAAACCAAAGTAATTACTTGGGACCGCAAGGCCATATCTGTATATGAGATCAAACATTTCCTATCTCCCCTTGCTGTTTACCTCTAAATAACCACTCTTCCTTCCCAGCTTTCCACTTGTTTTTTGTGACAAAATCAGCAGGGGTTGTCTTCAGGCTAATTAGTGGGCTATTCTGGATCCTGCAGGGAGCGGGACTAAGTGGCTTGCTATTTCCAGCTTTGGTTTCAAGGGAAACCGAACCCTCAGGGAGAGGCTGTGCTGTGCTGACTTCTCAGTTCACAAGATAGTCTGGCCCTACACTCCTCCCCGCTCACTAACGGACTGGGCCACCCAGAAGATGTCAGAGATTTCCAAAGGAACGGGAGCAGGGCTGAAGATGACAGGGAGGCCCGAGAATCTGACCTACCTCTGCTCTCAGAAATAAGGGAGCGCAGAGTGCGATCTGGTAGTCCTGTGCGGGTTTGTGAGACGCCGTCCTCAGAAGAGCTAGTGTCCAGGTCCCCTCAACCCAGTCTCAAACCACTGCCAGTGTTCTTGAGGCTGTGCACAGTGGCCTTTATATATCACCAAAATATCACTCTAGACCAGTGACTAGGAATAGCCACCTTGAGAGCATGTGTGTATTCCAGAATAGACAACTAGTGAATTAGTTCCTGCACTAACCTTCTCAACTTCCTAATGCTGTGACCCTTTAATACAGTTCCTCGTGTTGTGGTGACCCCCAACCACACCATTATTTTCGTTGTTACTTTATGAGTGTAATTTTGCTACTGTTACGAATCATAATGTGAATATCTGTTATTTCCGATGGTCTTAGGCGACCCCTGTGAAAAGGGTGTTTGACTCCCTAAAGGTGTCTTGACCTACAGGTTCGGAGCCACTGCCCTGGACTCCTCTCTTCTTTGTTGTCCTTATGATATCCTCCCAGAGAATTCGCAAGTCGCCCAGAGTGAAGCTAGGCAGAGTTTGTTGTCCAGGAGAGGATAACACACACTCTTGACAGTGAGAGTTGGGAGCGGCCACTGCAGACCAGAACACTCCGAAGGTAATGATGGACAACCGTCAAAGGGACATTGTTCATCCTACAGCTTAGAGGCTTTGTACTCTTTCTAGAGTCTGCAGAACAGACTGTCCAGGTGAGGGCAGCCCATTTGCTTGGTTCTTATAGGAGAGAGTGAGATGTTTTGGTTCTTTCCCAGGAGCCTCTGGCAGGAAAGTAATCTTAGGACCCCCCCCCCCCTGCCGGACTCCTTAGAATGTCATGTCTCTACTACCGGCTCTACCAAGCGATACCACTTGGATTCCATTGTTTTGACCAGCAATCAGAGTCCTGTAGTTTCAGTCCTTGTTTATTAGGGAGGGTCCATTTGCAGTGGCCCCAAGCCTGCAGACACTGAACTTGGTAACTAACAGTAAGGGAAAACCTCCTCAGCTGCCAACAACAGATACCCATTTAGACTTCAGATGTATCTCTTTCTTCAAGTGTTAAAGGTTGCTCCTAATTCTCTATTCTCCCTACCTCTCAATTGTATTGGTTTTGCTGTTCATTCTTTTTTTTGGGGGCAGGGATTCTCGAACTCACAGCAATCTTTCTGCTCTGCCTCCTGAGTGCTGGGACTAAAGGCATGAGCTACCACCACCCGGCTCTGTTCATTCTTCAAACATGTTAACAACGTGGCTTCCAGACACCCGGGACTTACAGCTATCTACCTTACAGCAGCCTGGAGAGATATGAGGTCAAATTTGAGTTTTGTGCTCTCTTACAGTTAGAGTTAGCGTCACCTTCATCTACTTTCACAGGAAAGATAGGTTCTGTTGCCTGGAGTATATGGGGAGTGGTTCAGGGCACCCAAACCCTAAATGTCCAGCACACCCTCTTTATCTGTTCACACAAAGAATGCCATTGCTGCAGGACCAATATGATAGCGCCATTGTCTTTGGTGTACAGTTTGTCTTTAAGAAATCTGCTACCACTACTTCTGCCGCTCCCCTGTGACTACTTCAAACCTCTATTTGATTCTCTCCATGGGCTTTGGTTTCTGCCCTTGCCTCGTGTGGGGCTTCCCACATGGTTACAATGCCTAGCTTATCAGTGCTTCTCAACATTTAAGATTCCTTTAGCATGTGTCCCAGGACCTCTTTTGGCTTCATCATGGGCACTTGTAGAATCCACTCTCTGTTTTCATAGTAGACTGGCTCTGTGTTCTTGCTCTGGTGGTGACCCTTGTCTAGGTGGTTGTAGCTAGAGTTTTCCTGCCTTGCCCACAGTCAGGGCAAATCTCTGTCACTCACCAGTCCCACAGCACTCAGACCACCAAGTAAACACAGAGACTTATATTGCTTACAAACTGTATGGCCGTGGCAGGCTTCTTGCTAACTGTTCTTATAGCTTAAATTAATCCATTTCCATAAAATCTATACCTTGCCACGTGGCTTGTGGCTTACCGGTGTCTTCACATGCGGCTTGTCATGGTGGTGGCTGGCAGTCACTCCTTCTGCCTTCCTGTTCTCTCCATTTTCCTCTCTGTTAGTCCCACCTATACTTCCTGCCTGGCCACTGGCCAATCAGTGTTTTATTTATTGACCAATCAGAGCAGTTTGACATACAGACCATCCCACAGCAAGGTGGAAACATTGTTCTTCATGTGGCCAGGTAGGCTGGTTCCCCGATCCCTGGGCCCTCCCTTGTCTTCTCTGACTCTGAACTGGGATTGAGCAGGTTCTGACAGGGAGTGACTCATTGTATTGCAAAGAACATGCCAGTCTGGGCCTGGACGGATCCTAGCCAGCATTCTCATTTTGAAGTCGGCAAATGTGGGTCTGGAGAACAGAGGGTACGAGCATCTAGATGACACCATTCCACATGTGTGCTGGTGTGCTTTCCCTTTCCTGTGTGTGGAGAGTGTTCTCCTTATGACAGATGATACACCAGCAGTCATGTTCTCCTGGAAATTGATTTAACTTTTAACACTTCAGAAAAGATTTGATGTAAACCATGTTAACAGCCAGAGAAAACGCCTATATTTCCCATCTTTCAACCTACTACAGTTCCAAAATGCCTTTCCCTACCAACTAGTGGATATTATTTTCCATAATGTGATGCTACTACAGTTCATCCATTCACTGGCCCCTTCATCCATCCACTTACAAGCATTTGAGAACTAATGAGGATCTTTGGAAGGTGTCAGGACTGTGTTGTTTGAATAAGACTTTTACCTCAGCCCTTAACCAGCTCTCAGTCTCATGAAAGGCCAGGCAAATAAACGAATAACTACTGAATTCATGCCCAAGGGGACATATGCATCTGGAACATCAATCAGAGGCTCAGAAGGGCCATTATCTTGTGGGGTAGGGTAGCAGAGTTTCACTGGAAAGAGCGCTCCTGCACTGACTCTTACAGAGAAGGCAGGGCGTCACTGGATGGGAGCACATTCTGGGAGAAGCAGGCTGGACAACAGCATGAAGCCTTCATGAAGGGTTTGTACAGGGGTGATTCAGTACAGTGGGCCCGGGCTGAAGGGCAGGGAGAGAGAAGTAGCGGGACGCAATGCTGAGGGCGAGCACAGTCGCAGCTGGAGAGTTTTCAAAATCGTATAAGGACTCTTGAGGAGTCGATTTGTGCTTAGATGTGTATGTTAGGACTACTGCTCTGGCCCCACCGGCAGTATTGCTGGAAGGGTGCTACTGAGGCAGATAGATAAGAGACTAGGCACCAGTAGTAATCTGGACCTGGACCACAAAAGCTTAAACCAGGGCAGCCAAGGTAGGCTGGAGACTAGGAATGGCTTAAAATACATTAAAAAAATGAAGCTTTAGAATAAATACCTGCTTTTACTTGGGTGGTTCAATATTTAAGGAAACATTAACCAGGCTGGGAATAGTTTTGCAGATATTGTTCTGTGTCTGTCTAGCTGGATTGAAGAGGACATCCAGGTTAAGATATCTATCTGGTCTGTGAATATAGAGGCAGGAGAAGCTTACGGTTAAGACTTTGACTTGGAGTGTCTGTAGGAGGAAGGTTGGCTAACTGCAGAGTTCATGAAGTTGTTTAGGAGAAGACAGAAAGTCAGTGGAATAGAAGCTGGGCGGGGTAGTGAAAACCTGTAATCCCAGCACTCAGGAGGCAGACGCAGCAGTTCTCTGTGAGTTCAAGACCAGCCTGGTCTGCAGAGTGGGTTCCAGACAGCCAAGCTACATAGAGAAATTCTGTCTCAAAACACAAAAGAGAAAGGAAGAAGGAAGGAAGGAAAAGGAAAAGGAAAAGGAAAAAATAGAGCGAGGACAAAACTCTGGAGAATACCAATTCTTTCTTCGGTTGCTTATTTTTGACAAATATATATATAATGTATTAAGATTGCGTCCACCCATTGCTCTCCTTTCCCCTATCATCCTCCGCCTGAACACCCTCTTCTCAATTGGTCTCTTTTCGAAGTTTCATGTCTTCCCCTCCACTGAGTTGGATTAGGGTTGAGACAATTTTTCAGCGGTTGTACTGAAGAAAATAACTGAAGAAAATAACCCAGCCCTCTGGCAGCTGTTGACTCCCAACAGCTCCTTAGGAAAGGGTGGGGACTTCTGGGCACCTTCCCATTTGTCATGGGTTGTTGAAGAGCCCAGTCGTGTGCCGATGTCCACAGCTGCTGTGTGATGTTCGTGATTACACTAGCCAAGGGTCTCACGCACTCCCCTGTCTCTGGCTCTTCCAATCTCTCCTTCCCTTCCACAGTGTTCCCTGGCTCTTGTAGTGGGTGAAGTGAACAGCAGTTCTTAAGAAGAAAGGGGCGCCGGGGTGGTGGTGCGCACGCCTTTAATCCCAGCACTCGGAAGGCAGAGGCAGGCGGATCTCTGTGAGTTCGAGGCCAGCCTGGGCTACACAGTGAGTTCCAAAACAGGTGCCAAGCTACACAGAGAAATCCTGTCTTGAAAAAAAAAGAAGGAGAACTGATGCTAGGCAAAGAAGTCAAGGCAGATTCCACGGGCTTTTTCTGTTCAGTATATTGTGAATATTTTTCAACAAAGTAACTAACGCATTGCACACATAGAAACAGAACCTGAAACTCCATATCTATGTTTGACAATTAAATTAACCTTGGGAAGTAAGTAGGGGAATATTATTTTCTCTGTTTTATTCATGAAGAGACAGGGTGAAAATAACTTAATTCGCTTACTTAAGCTCTAAAATTAAAAAAGTAATGGAAATGGGCTAATATTTGCATTTTGAGTCACACTCCAGGGCTCTCTTCATTCATAAGCCAATAATAGTGTGGCAATGCTGTGCAGGCTGAATCATCAAGGCAGGAAGTTGCTGCAAATCTTAATTAAGGCATACCTGAGTCAGAGTAAACAAAAAACATTGCATTAAGTTATGAACGGCTGCTGAACGGAATTGTATGGTTTCCTGTGTATCATTAGCAACTAATTAATTGCTGCCCTGTAAATAACTTAATGGTACAAACACGAACAAAGGTGAAAAGAATTCATAAGCCAAGTACAGAGGTGTGACTATTAGACAATGGAGTGAGATACTTACCAGTTCAGAGAGGTGAGAGGCACTCTTCAAGAGTGTGTGACTAAGAGACAGGGAGTTCTTCCTCAGGATGTGCCAGTTTGTGACACGTCTGCCCTAAACTTCACAGCTTCTCTGTTTCAACAGTGATACTGGCCCGTGCACGGGTATGTGTAGGCTGCCTATACGAGACTGCAGGGAGGACTCCCGTCCTTGTGTGTGTGTGTCCTTTACCCACAGATAGAAACAAGCATGCCGAACTGTAGAAACAGCTCAAGGGCCAGTGGACAGCAGATACAGCGGCAGGATGAAGCCAGTGGGAGTCCTTTTTATTGATTTAATTAATTTATTTAAAATGTTATACGTTTTAAATTTAATTTAAAAATTACATCATTTCTCTCTTCCCTTTCCTCCCTGAAGTCTCTCCTAAGACCCCTCCCTCACACTCCTGTGCTCTCAAATTGATAGCCTTCTCCTCAGTTATTGTCAGAAAAGACAGACAGTCAGACAGATACACACACATGCATATGTACATATAAATATATAAGTGCAACCTGCTGGTCCATTTTTGCTGTTTGTGTGTATGTGGTTATCAGGGCTGACCACTTTGTGTGATGCCAGCTATCAGGGAGCTTGTTCCCAGGATAGGCTAATTTTCCTCTCTAGCAGTCAGTTGCCTGTAGTTAGTATTCACTTCAGGTTGCAACCTGTAAGACTTCTCCTTTCTGCATTAGACTGTCCATTGATATTACCACCATTCAGATCTTATTTATGCAGTGATTTATATGAGAGACCGTCTCACAGCAGACTCTCTGTATTTTTGCTCTTACAATCTTTCTGTTCCCTCTTTTACAATGATCACGAGCACAGATGGAATTGTGATATAGATGTATCTGTTGGGCTGAGCTCCTCACAGTCTGCTGATCTGTGTGTTGTGTCCAGTTGTGGATTCCTGTGATGGTCTCCATTCATTGTAAAGAGAGGCTTCTTTGATAGGGTGGTAGCTGCACTTACTTGTGGGTGGTATAAGATATGATTTAGGACATAGTGAGAATTATGCTTGCCTAGCAGAGTGAAGTAGATTGTCTTATAAGATAAATTACCCACTAGCCCTAGGAAGGTGACTAGACTTCTAGTACCAGACATGTTTGCCTCCTGGTAGTGACCTTAAATCCAATTAGACAGCTGTTGGTTACTGCCAACATGTGACCAACACTTGCTTCACCTTTGCAGATAATCTTGTCATGCTGGGTCACTGTTCTGCATCATAGGTGTTGCTGCTGTGTAGGATATGAACTGCTTCCTCTCTGGCAGTTGCATAGTATTTTCTGGAACCATGGAAGCCAGACCACAGAGGAGCTTTCAGGTGAGATCCAGCTCAAATGCATCCTGTATTCCAGTGGGCAGTGTCTTCTGCAGTAGGGGCTTAACCTTAACCTCTGAGAGGCTCAGTAGGAAGCAGCATCTGAAACAAGAGGCAGAAAATTATGACCCATGGTTACCATCACCTGTCTTCTTCTTTTTTTCTTAAACAATCAAAAAAAAAAAAAAAAAAAAAAAAAAACAACCAAGAAATCCTAAACATACTAGAGCACAACCATGCCTGTGTATCAATATATTGTCCACAGCTGTGTTTGCGACACAGGACGAGTTGAGTGGTCGTGCAAAGGTTGTATGGCTAATGATTGTGTAGCTGGTTGCTATCCAGTCCTTTTGCACATCCATGGTCTGTCCAGCCAAATTCTGGAAGAGTGCAGCTCCGTTCTGAGCTCCAGGCATGGCAATTTATAAAGAGAGACAGGTCCAAAGGGATGTTTGGAGGAAACTCCTGGCCACAGTAAATAAATCAAAATAAATATCGTCTAGATGACAGGAGATGGAGACATTTTAACCCAGACATCTCAGAGGGAAGAGTATAGGGTGTGGAAGATCCTCCGCTCAAGTTTAAAAGGCTAAGCTGAGGGAAGGACTTTGTAGACGCAATGAGGACTATTGGTAACAACTCCAGAGAACTCATTTAATGTACTTTGTAAGAACAAATTAAAAGGATGTAATGGCTGGTTTAGGAGGAGTATTCCGTGTGAAGGTATTTCATGGTGGGCTGGAAGATGACTCACTGGGAATTTGCTAAAGAGTCGGGAGCAAGAGTAGTTAGGACTTGGGGTGTGTGCGTTATACTTTCTACCACCTCTGTATCCACATCACTGTAATCTTATTATCTCATATGATTGTGATCCAGTTTATAGCTGAGGAGGTAGTTCTCTAATGTGGCTAATGTTGGCTAGGCGATGTTTCCCAAGGGCTTTTTGGAGTGGGGAAGCAACCAGAGCTCTGAGATCTGTACAAATGGAGACCAGATTGGTCCTTTCCAGTCCCTGATGCTGACCACCCTACTGGATAGATAGAGATGTGGATGCCACGTTCTCCGCTCAGAGTTTTCAGATTCAACAGAACAGGCAGATAGGTGACTCCAAGGTTATCTATCTACAAGCTCTGGGCTATCACGTTCCAGCGTTGCTCTTGTTGACGAGGTCTGTTCCTAGCCACTCAGCTGGGGCTGCCTTTCGCTGATATAAACCTCTTGCCACCTGCACTTTTGGCTCCAGAGCTTCTGCACCAACACCCCTACTCTAGAACTACTCCCAGGGTGCCCTCCACCCCACCCAGGACTGCATCAGCTCCATCTAGGCACACGGCTCATGTTTATTCACTGTCCTCAGGTCGCTAAGGTAGTTCATTGTAAAACAACAGACTCCCTCTTCCGACACTGTCCTCTGTGTCACCTGAGGTGATACACTTCGGTTCTCTTCACTGTGACCTGTCTGCAAGAGATTCCATAGTTTGTATTTTTGTGAAGGCTTGTGAAGCTTCAGCATTGTCCCGAGGGCAGGCTATCCACAGACACTTCACGGGGTGGCTTGGCCTACCCTTGATGAGCTTTTTCTTCCCCTCCAATCCCACTGTCTGGCTGGGGAGGCTGCAGCAGCTGGCAGCGGGTCCACTTGGGCTTCTTTCAAAACATCGCTTGTCTTGCATCCGTATCCCCCCCCTCACGCCGTCAGTTGTTCAATCACTGCCTTCATCAGTTATGAAGCCCTTCTTCTTCCTCTCTTTAGAACAGCACATTCCTTCTTATACTGACTCTTGTCCTTACCCAGACACACAGAGGCAGCTTCCGCTTGACCTCCTCTGCAGTCACCCTTCCCGTGTGTTCTATGTTGTTCATGAGGCTCTTTGATCACACACTGATTTGGGACCTCATATACATATGTGTATATAACATATGTGTGTGTGTAATTCCTATAGTTATATTACATTATATAGTTATAAAGCTATGTTATCCAAACATGTGCTTCCACCCATATTCCTTTGCACAGCTCCATTCTGATTGACTCATTTAAAAACTACAAGAATTGCATTATTAAACAGGGCCTTGTCTCGCAGAAAAGCATATATTTTATTTAAGGAGCAAACAAAAAAAAATTGCACGTGACTTGATTTGACAGTTTTACATCCCAAATTTGTTTTATTTTTTTCCTTCCTTCCTTTCCTCTTTTCCTTCCCATTTTTCATCTTTGAAATAGTTGTATAAGTTATACTTGACTGGTGGTCAAAATAGCTGACTGAAATTGTTAGTGTTTCAGAGCACATTTTCCTCTCATCCTCTCCGAGAGCTGCCAAATGGCTGTGTTCTCCAGACGCGATTTCATTCCAGTTAGCGGCTCACCTTAATGATATGGGAATGAACGCATACTGAGTTTCCAAAATGAACAGTGCAATCTCAGGAGAGCGCTCAGAGTTCAGGGCCATTTCTTAACTAAACTGCTGATCACATTAAACTGGTCGTTTCAGCGACTTTTGCTCTTCTTATGAGGGAAGCGGCCTCCTGCTGGGTAATGACTCTCCCTCTGGTCCTGGGAGCCCCCCAGGAAAGGGCTTGTCACATGCCAACCTGCAGCAGCCTCTGCTTCTTCCTCTTCCTTCTACTGACTGCCCTCCTTCTGGTCCCCCATGGACCCCAGTACATTGGCAGGCTCTGCTGTTTCCATGGTACAACCAAGCCCCACGGTTACTGAAAGACAGCTGTGAGATGCCAAGGAGTCATCTGGCAGAGCTGGGGAGACATGAATCTCCTTTGTATCCTGTGTATGGCATGTCACCAAACCTACTGTGCTCCAAATCCTCAAAACGTGTGGTGAATCAGCTCATATTAGTTTGCCGAGGTGCCGTAGCAAAGCTCCACAAACTGAGTGCACCCAAACACCAATCTTTATGATCTTAATTCTGGAGGCTGCGAGTCTAAAGACCAGCCAGAGCAGAATTTCGTCCTTCTGAGACTTGTAGGAGAGTCTGTCTAGTCTCTTGCTTAGGTCCTTGTGGCTTTCTGGCCATCGTTGGCTTGTAGAGCACCGCCTGATGCCTAGCTAGCCCTCACCTTCACATAGCATCTGCCCTGTGCCTGTCTGTGTTCAAATTTTGCCCTCTCTATAAGAATACCAGTATGACATCAGCTGAACTACATCTGCCGCCAATCAGTCACCTTCTGAACTACCGAATGCTTAGACTTCACTGCATCTTTCTCGCTGTTGGAGAGACTCAATTTACCATAAAGCCACTCTTTCTGGCATCTTTAGATTCTTCTTTATAAGAGATTGTTGACAAGATCGGTTGATGAGCCTAAAATGACTTTTGTTAATGGAAAACAGTATTTAAGTCATAGGTATTGTTAGATGCGTGTGCTCCTGTTTGCATGGCAGCTCCCAGAAGGGGATTTTCATGATAGATGCTTCAGCAGGGATTCAGGTCAGTATTTCAGAGGAGTGGCTACCATGCATTTTTCCTTAGGAGGTGTTATGTTGTAAGGAGGCTAGTTTTGGATGAAGTAAGAAGTGCTCTCGATGTCCTCTTCCATCCACACAGAGGATGAATGGTGCCTTTCTCATAGAAAACAGCCATGACAGCCTTCTCAATTCATCTTCTTGACTCTTCGAATACTTGGTTCTGGTTTTGTTTATAACCTACTTGGGCTACAGTGGTGAGTCATCAAGCATAGAGAGGGCTTTTGATCTTCTGTTTGGACTAGACACTGGTTCCGCAGGTTTTATGTTCCCTGGATACACATCTTGGACCCCAGAGAGTTAGATGTGCCTGAGATTCACATCTGGCTAGATCCTTCTTCATAAAGCTGAACTTAATCCACAGATATCTTTGTGTCTAGTGGTCAGCTCCTTCACTTTTTTTTTCCTGTTCTTAACTCATTTAATTATAATGATTTTATTATAATGATGTTTTGCTTGTCTATCTATTCCACTGGTCCAGAGAACTTAGCAGCTGAGGCCAAGGTATGTGTTCTTTCCTTTGTGTTTGGAAGCCTAGAATGGTGACTCAGACTTTAGCATACATTGGAAAATCACCAGAAGGACTGGTTAAACACAGACTGGTAGCTTTCCCTCAGGTTCTGTTAGGTAGGTTGGGTAAACTACTAGTTGTTGTGATCCTGCTGATTAAGGAACCACACTGTGCCATTGCTGACCTAGAACTGTTGATGGGATACAGTACACATTTGTAAGTGCACAGTACACATTTGGGGTGCATGGTGATGGTGGGAAAGGTGGTCTGGGATACTGAGTGACCCAGTGCTTAACTGTTCCTTCTGATTCTCCAGGGTGTTGAATATTAATGTGACATTATTTACTGAGAGCATTTTGAAATGGCTACATCTCTGGCCAGACTGCCACACTCACTGAAGCTTCAGAGAGAGTGGTTGGGCTGGTATTTGATTTAAATGAGAAAACCCCTTATAAGCTCATGGATTTAACATTTAAGCTGCCAGTTGGGGCCCTGTTTGGAGAAATTCTGGAACTTTTAAGACCCGCTGGAGAGCACCGTCACTGACAGCGGGCTGTGAGAGTTTGCAGCCTCCCTCCCCTATCCAGCTCTCTTTCTGCTTCCTGGGTGCAGATGAATGTGGTCCGTCAACTTCCTGTTCCTGCAGACATGCCATCTCTACCACAGAGATGCTCTAGCTCTGGAACCATGGCCCAAAATCAAACTTCTTTCTTAAGTTGCTTCTGGTCATATTTTATCACAGCAACAGAAAAGAACAGATGGTGAATGTGGGAGCAGAGGCGGTACACCCAGAGTTTCCCTATCTGCTATTTCATGACAATAATTTCAGAACTTGAACCTTAGTGTCAAAGGAGCTGTGAAGGCTGCATTCTGTCTTGACTAAACAGGCTTGCCGCTTAAGTCCAACCCTCCAAGAGACATTTGCCATCTTAAATATTTTCCAACTTTAGCAAAACACATTCTAAGTTATTAAAACCATAAGCAAAAAAATAAAATAAATTAGTAGTTGTTGGAAAATTTTAATTCCTTACTTAAATGTCAGTTAAATTTAAAAGATGCATTCATGTAAGCCAGTCCAGGCATCGCCTGTGTATTATCCCAGGTGCCGCCTCCTGGCTTCAGGGAGAGTAGAATGGGTGTCGTGGGTTTGTAGTGAGGACAGCAGAGACCTAATGAACTTGCTCAGAGGGGCTCCAGGACGATAACGCAGTCTACAAGGAGGGCTGTTGGCCGCACACTGCGCCTGCTGCGTGCTAGACACAAGCTTCAGTCTGTAACAGATCAGAAGCCAGCCTTTTGCACATTCTTAGTCTTGTAGATACAAGAATTTAAAAACCAGCTTATAATGAAAGGCAAAGCTGGGCTGGAGAGATGGATCAGCTGTTTAAGAGCACTGGCTGTTCTCTCAGAGGTTCTGAGTTCGATTCCAGCATCCACCTGGTGGCTCACAACTGTCTATACTGTAGTCTCATGGATCAGATGACCTTTTCTGGTGTGCAGATCGATGTACATACAGAAAAAACATTCATATACATAAATATATAAATTTTAAAAATTGAACACAAGAGGACAGTTTTATTAGAGTTGAGGAAAAAGAAAACCCAAACCATAAAACAAGAAAACAAGCTGGGCAGGTAAGCTACAGAGCGCAGCAGCTTCTAGAAGGAGAGGAAAGGAACAAGAAAAATTATGCTTTCTGAGCTAGGGGGCGGAGAACAGTGGACTCAGAAGCGGAAGTCTGGGGTATATGCCTGAGGTCCAGAGTCTTCAGGACAGAACGGGGGCGGGTGGGGTGGGGAGGGAAGGAGAGGAAGAGGAGAGGAAAAAGAGACAGAGACAGAGACAGAGAGAGCAAGTAGCTGGGCGTCAAGCAAGCAGGCTTAGGACTTTGCCAGAGGAGCTAAAGAGAGGACAGGGAAAAAGAAGTTCCTGAATCAAAACTCAGAAAGGCCAGGTTTACAGGAAGGTCTGTAAGCAATGGATCAGCAGAGGACTTTTGGCCTCTAAGTACAAACCCTACTAAGTAGGGCAGTCATCTATTCTTATCGTGTCTCAGCACACCAGGTTCCATCTCACCTCTGGCTCCAGGCTGTTCTCGGAGACTGTAAGACAGAATTTCTTCTTATTGCTGATCTGCCTTGTGTTGCCAGGGAAGAGCTGCTAATTTGTAAAGGGGCTACTGACCGTCGTCACCCTGGTTATTATGTCAGAGAATGTCACACGGTTGATATTCGGATGTCTCAGAGGCTCTCCAGAGTAGGAAGAACCTGTTTGCATGAAAAAAGATCATGTCATATTAACAGAGGGAGCTGCTAAAGCACTGTGTCTCACCATGGTGCCAAAGAAGCAGCTGGCTGCAAATACCCTTTCTCATTCCTTTGCTGTTTCTCACTCCTTTTCAGTTCTCTGCCCAGCACTCCCATCTAAGCCTCTAGAAGTTGTGGACCGACAGCCCATGGGTGAGCAAGCAAGCGGTTGCCTGGAGAAGGAGCTGGAGAGATGTTGCAGGGAGTCAAAGCACCTCTCAGACGAAGACGAGATGCTGAGAAAGGAGGGCAGAATCTGGCATTGTGAGCACCTCCCCTTTCAGGAAAAAGGAGAAGGCAGGAACAATAAACAAGGCAGGGATGCAAAGACCTACATTGTGCAGAGAAATACGGACTTTATCTAGAGGATATGAAAAAAAGCATACAGCATTTGATAATAGGAAGAGAAAGGTGGGGCTGGGAGCCTGGAGATTGGAAACATCACTTGCATGTGCTTTCTACTTTTTGAATTTTGAATCATGAAAACACCTATTCAATATTCAATAATAAAAAGTAAGCAAAACCTTTCCTTGAGTTTGAGTTGAGTCCATGAAAATTTCTGGAACTCATTGCTATGGTTTGAGTATGGATTTCATTCCCCTCCCCACTGGCTCAGGCTGGAATTTAACTTTGGGGCTATTAAGAGGGTGGAAACTAATCCATCTGTGTGTTTAGAGATGGAGGCATAGGGAAGAGATTACGCAAGTGGATGGGGGTGGCTCTGTAAGAACACAGAGCAGGAGAGACATGCCTATGTCTGATGTGCCCTTGTCTCTTGCCCTGTGATCTGTGTCCTGTGCTACCTTGAGACTCTGCTAGCAGAACGATATCACCAAAATGCAGCCCCTGGACGAGGAGCCTCCTTAGTTAGAAGCCAAGCAAACTTCTCTTCTTTATAGCTTATCCAGCCTGTCACATTGTTGTCAGTAATAAAAAATGGACAAATGTTCTACCAATCACTTGAAAATTGTTGTGTTCACATGGAACTACTGCAAACGATAGAGTGTGGAACCAGTGGGCAGAACGCTGAATCCTGGAAAGCCACAGGAGTCAGCTGTTGGTGGTTCTTGAGAGTGCACGGGGGATGGATTTGGAAGTCAGGGAGGGTCAACTAGTCCTTGAATGGAGTTTTGAAATGAAGGAGACTGTCTGATACATGAAAATCAGAGGGCCGGCAAGGCAGTATGCTGACAGTCTTACTTGGGGAAGCTGAGTGGCTCCATCTTAACTCGGGTTGTGGAAGAGGATACCAAGCAGAGAGAGGTAAGTTCAAGGTCACTTATGTAGGGTGGTCTCGGGTTCTCTCCTGCACCATTCTGCCCCGAGTACAGCCTGATCTCCCCTGAAGTTACACCCTTTGTTGCCTCAGCACACTCAATGATTATTTCTAAGATAAGGTAATGACAATAGAAAGAAAAGAATAAGGCAGTTCAATATAGATGAGAAAGAGTTTAAAAGATAATTGGGGTGGGAGGGGCCAAGAACAGGTGGCACTCTGCTTTGCCAGGAATCCTCCAATGACAGTCTGATGCTAATTTGTATTCAAAAGGAAAAAAAAGTATAGAGCTATTTGCATGTAAAAATAGAACACAGCATAGAAGATGGAGATATCACATAAGGAAATTCAATTTGGGCTGACAAGATGGAGCACTTTTTATGGGGTTAGCAGATATCTGTGGAGCCAAAATTTATACTAACTCACAGATTGTATTAATGTAGTAAGGTTTTCATGAAATTAAAAAAAAATGCTTTCTGGAAGAAAAGGGCCAACTATCCAACTCTGATGGTGGCGTACCAGCTTGACTAGATTAAAGAAAGGATGGAGTGGATGCTGTCGGAAAGCAGGGATGTTCCTGTGCTCGGATTCCTCAGCAGACTCTTGCAGGGAGAGCGACAAAACCAAAGCTATAGTCAGGAAAAAGCAGGCGTCCCCATTAACGCCAGGGGTTAGATTTGTGTGTGTGTGTGTTGTGTGTGTGTGTGTGTGTGTGTGTGTGTGTGTGGCCTTTTTGTCTGTGTAAGTGGCTGTGTTTGATCTTGTAACATAGTCACACAGTGGACTTATCTGATGCTGCTTTTCTGGAGGTTGTTTGTGGTAACTAGGAGGACATCAAGGCCCAAGGGAATCATGCTAGGTTAAAACCCTGAGATGTCAGGTGGCTTTTATCTTTCACAGTGCGAATTTATGCAAGTGAAAGGTCACGGCTGCAGAATGCAACTTCAGAATCCTCAGTGTGAGCATCTCCACTATTCTCTGTGCCATGCCTGCATTTAAGCACATGCATTTTGGGTGGGTTTGCTAAAAGCAAACTTGTTGTACCTGCCTCAGTTTCTTATGCAGTTTGTGTTTAGCTCTAGAACCTGCTATGTGAAGTTTGATTTTAAAGCAGCTACTGCTATTTTCTCTGATTATATTTTTTATGTGGGTCACAGACTGTTATGTTCCCTGTAGCTTTATCATACACCCTTCACTTCTACAGATTACATGAAAGGACAGGGGAGATTTCTTCGGGTTGAAGTCTAAGTAGGGATGAGGTTAGAGAGACAGGGAAACGTTGGTGGTCAGAGACGGGTTAACCAAAACTAAGATGCATTAAGAAACTTTATGAAAATCTACTAGTTTATGAAGCTAACTAAAAATTATATATATTATATATGTATATATTATATATATGTATGTAATATACACATATGTTTAATAGCGTTTGAACAGAAGTGTCCTGCATGGGAAGATAATACTGCTCCTACAAGACATGGGTCATTAAATGAAAATCTCAGTGCTAGCCATGGGACACCCAGTTATGAACATTTGGTCAGGGAAGCCTCAGAGTTAACTTAAAACAACACAGGATTGCCATTGCTTTTGGTTGTCCAGCATAATGGGATGGTTAGACTCTATTGCTGGAGACACCACTTACTTTGGATGTCAACCTCAGTTGACAAGGAAACTCTTTTCCTATTGGCTCACTTACACAGTATACCAGAGGCTACCATGTAGGCTGCTGGGGGACAAAATATATCAATGATGTTATCTAACGTTGGACCCTGCATGCTACAAGACTGATCTGCTTGGAAAGATGTATGTGCTTGTGCAACAGTGGTGTCATGGTTATGGGGACAAGGAACTGTATTTTGCTTGACTATGAGGCTTGTTCCATGGGAGGCTTTTATGCCTGGGACTGAAACCCTGGTCAAATGCTCATGTTTGGGTGATTATAGGCCCTAGGAGTGAACCTGTAATATTAGTTGTTATACTAAATGGTCGTATCAAACTGTCTTCTAAATATGTGTGTTTATACTCATAAAGTTGTCTTGTTCTCAACTTTGGTCAGTGAAGCACGCCCCCCCACCAGTGGGTAATGGCTAATTCAGAGAATTATAACTGTCAAAATGCCAAGTATAAGTGACCGTGAATACTCATCTGTCAATCTGTCACCTATATCAACCTTTCCCTCCCAAGGTTCAGTGAAGAAGAGAATGTAAGAGCTGGTGGACAGGGAGGAGAGCTGGACATGACATGGCTGTTGTACACACCAGCTCACAGCAAATACAGTTACCTGCACAAAACATGTGCAACAAAAAGCCAGTAAAAATTCGAACAAAATTCTTATGCCCCTGACTGAGCAGTTATAATGGCAGTGGATGGTTGCCAAGAGAAGGAAGCTGTCCTGGTTAGATTTCTATTGCTGTGATAAACACCACACGCAAAAGTAAACCAATGAGGGGAAGGTTTCTTTGGCTACAAGTCCCAATCACAGTCCATCAATGAAGGAAGCTAAGGCAGGAACTCAAGGGCTGCTATGGAACAATCCTTCTCTACACTATGAATGTGAATTACTCTCATTGGCTAATAAAAATCTGATTTGCAGATAGCTGGGCAGGAAGAGATTGAGCTTGAGAGACTAGGAGAACTCTGGGAAGAGGGAGGGTGGAGTCAGAGAGTGGCTGGCAAACACAGAGAAGCAAGGTGAGAATATTGTACTGAGAAAAGTACCAAGCCACGTGACTAAACAGAGATAAGAATTATGGGTTAATTTAAGTGGTAAGAGCTAGTTGGTAATAAGCCCAAGCTATTAGCTGAGCATTTATGATTAATATAAGCCTCAGAGTGGTTGTTTGGGAACAGGAGGTCGGGACAAAAAACTTCCATTTACAAAGGGTGGAAGTCTGGAGGCAAGAACTGACGTAGATACTTTGGAGGAATGCTGCTGACTGGCTTGCTCCTCATGGCTTTCTTAAAATTCTTTCTTACACAATTTAGAACCACCTATTCAGGGGAGACATCACCTAGAGTGGACTGAATTCTTCCTCATTAATCACCAATCAAGAAAATGCCTCACAGACATGCCCAGAGGTCAATCTGGTAGAGGCAGTTCGTTAATTGAGGTTCCTTCTTCCCTGGTGTCTTAGGGTTTCTACTGCTATGAGAGACACCATGACCAATTGTAACTCTTAAAAAAGAAACATTTAATTGGATGGCTTGCTTATAGTTTCAGAGGCTCAGTCCATTATCATCATGGTAGGGAGCATGGCAGTGCGCAGGCAGGCATGGTTCTGGAGAAGTAACTGAGAGTCCTACACCTTGCAGGCAACAGGAAATGGACTGTCTCACTGGGCATGGCTTGAACATATATGAATCCTCAAAGCCCACCTCCACAGTGACATACTACCTCAACAAGAATGTACCTACAAACACACCATACCAACAAAGCCATACCTTCTAATAGTGCCACTCCCTTTGGGGGCCATTTTCTTTCAAACCACCACACCAGGTGATCCCAGTTTGTCAAGTTAACAAACTAACCAGCACAGAGTCATTCTCCTTTGAGTACATGCTGCTAGTACGTTGCTCATGCCTCAGGGGATGCTGCCATACTCATGTGTATATGGGCAGTACTAATTGGACTCTGTGTTAGAATAACAACAACACAAAGAAGGACATGGTGTTGGGACAGACATGAGTGGGGGCACTGGGTGGATTTGGAGGAAGGTGAATTAAGGATGGATATGGTCAAAAATATTACATGTACAAGATTTTCAGTCATAGTATTACTTAGAAAGCAGTTATAGAGCACTGAACATAAATTACACTGAAGTCTAATCTATGGTCGCCCACTCTAGACTGTACTGTTAAATAGGGATTCTCAGTCCTTACACTTCTCAAGTAGTTTGGAAGGCCTTGAGTATTGAGAATGAGTAATTCCAGTGCATGATTCAATGTCTCATATTGACTAGGTGATGTCTAAGACTTTCATAGTTTAGTTTATGGTACCCTTTTACATACTGCTACTTAAAACCATTAAAAGTAAGTAACAAACATAGTTATTTTTTGTTTCCTTGCTCCATGAGTTGCCTTCCAAAGTCCAAGAGTAACCATTTAAAACTTTGAGAGAGAAAATATTGGTGTATGGCCCTCATATGGAAGCAATTGTATGTGAATAATGAATTTTGCTCAAGTATGTCCCAGTGACAAGATTTAGACTGACAAATTTTGCATCCCAGAAAATGAATGACATATTGTCTTTGTCTGTGTCAAGTGTCCTATATAGTTTCAGGCAAGGGAGATATCAAAGTGATGGCATGAGTGGCAGAGAGAGGAGTTTGCTCACGGCAGCCTGGGCAGAGAATAAGGAGAAGGGCAAGATACACCCTCAAGAGATGAGCCCTAGTGACCCGCCTCCTCCAGCCAGGATTCACCTTGCACAGTTAATTCCCCCCACCCCACAGAGTTCTTCAACGTTGGATTATTACCATTGATTAGGCCCAAGCCTTTAGGATTTAATCAGTGCCCAGAGGTGTGTGTTAGCCATTTCCAGTAAGTCTCTCCATCAAGAAAGGGGACAGTGAAGAATTAACGGTCACAAGGGTAAATCGCTAGAAAGTTCAAACCCAAATGAAAATCTAGATTGAAAATCTAGAACAAAAACTCTTTGAATTCTGACCAAAGGACAAACAGAACAAATGAACAACAAACAAAACCGAAACCAAGACCCCAAACCAAAACCAAATCAAAACAAAAGCAAAAAAATCTGCAACGGAGTTCACTTAGAAAAGATTTAGTGCTTGTCAAGAAAGAATTCTGCAGGACCTCTGAGGGATGTGAGTATGGACATCCTTTATTCATTCATCCATCCATCCATCCATCCATCCATCCATCCATCCATCCATCCATCCAATCCATCCATCTATCTATCTATCTATCTATCTATCTATCTATCTATCTATCTTGCTATCGACCACAACTTGGAGTGGCTTTTTGATTTTGGGGACTATGTGAAGATGGATTTCAAGCTGTAAAACTCAGCCCACATTGTTCTGTTTGTAAGTGTCCATAGCCTGGGCTGAGGGGTCAAACCTGGGACCTGGAGAATTGTCCTGTTCCCAAAGCTCTTCTTGAAACTCAACTTGAGTATTTTCTCTGATGCCTAAATGAGGGAGGGAGAGGGGTACAGAGAAGGTACCCAGAGGCCTTTGTTCTGTCTGCCTTTGGAAACTTCCAGTGGAAAGTAAGACTTTCCCTGGAGTGACTTGCATTTCTGTTTTTCAAAGTGTGGCGCAGGGACTGGCAGCATGAACTGGCAGCCTGAGCATCCCCTGCAGTCACTGAAGCCGCATTTGAACGACTCCCAGGTGACTTGTGCACACATTGATGTTTGAGGCGCTCTTCCCTTGGAAGTAGCTGGCAAATCTCTTTCTTAGATGGCACAAGAGCCTGCTTATGACAGTAGGTAAGGGGACATCCTTACTGCTGTAGATTTCATTGAAACATCTCTGTCAATTAAGCAGGTTGGAGGTACTATAGAGATCTGGTCCCTTGTGGTCCATAACTGCATTTACAAGGCCTATTTGATCCCTCATTGAAAGGGACTAGACCCAGGAGACTTGCCCACCACCAGGAAAACATGTGTAGCTGACATCCCTGAGACCTGACACGATTTTAAAGTTGATGAAGAGATTCGTAAGAGTAATCGGAGCAAACAAACAAAGCTCAGTGATCTGCTGTGTTCCTGTGTGTGTGTGGTGTGTGTTGTGTGTGTGTGTGTGTGTGTGTGTGTCGTATGAGGATAACATTAGCTTCTGAGGTCAAAAATAGTATATTTTGTTTCCTCTGCGTCACATTTAAAATTCCTGGCAGAGTGGGTCCCTCATGAAGTGAGCGCTCAATAAATGTCAGTGGCAGTGATTTGCACCACACTCGTAATATTTTTAATGCGATTCCTTCTGATGAACGCTCTGCTTCTTATGCTAACTTTTATAAACGAGCAACCAAATGGTCTGGTGCTGAGTGCACAGAATTCTGGGCTCTGGCTAAGTGTGATTAGATATTGATTTCTGAGTCCCATGAACATTAGCAATGCAGAAACTATTGGGCACTGGATCATTATGGACTGTGGGGCTGATGCTGGCAAGCGTCCAACAGTCACAATTTGTGGTCAAGTTCTGGAGAGGCTATAAAGCCCAGGCTATGTATGAGTTTGACCTTTACACGTGTGTGGCTTTGACCTGCTCCTCAGAACACACACTGTGTCTTGCCTTTCTTACCTCCTTTTTCACACATGCTCTTTTAGTTCCAAAGGAAACCGGGTGCAGAGAATGTTTACTGCAAATTTATCCTGACTGCTGGAAAAAAGAGTTCCAAGCAGATACACGTGGCAAGATTCTCTGTGGTGGAGGCTGCTGTCAAGGAACTATGAGAAAATATTTTTAAAGTCTGAGTAAGTAGTGAGTGAATAAGAAGGGCTGGTTAATAGATTCGGAAGTTGGCGATGAATCAGAATGGCTGTATGTATAATTTTTCTTCTTCAGAATTTGGCCTTTGACTTATAGGGTCTATGTCTTCTGTCCTTGTGTCTAGGTTATTGGTGCGGTATCTATGGTGATCAAAGGAGTATGTGGAAGTGTTATTTTGCCGGAGACTGGGAGCTTCTACTTCCTGTGATCTTTTCTCTCAGGATCTAGCCATTGTAGAGGCATTTTATACGTCTTGTGGTGGACTGCTGTAGCTGAGCTTCCAGAGAATTGCAAGTATCAACTGGGCAACTGGATATGCCATCTTGGATGTGCAACCTGAAACACAAAAGTCATCTCATGATGAAATGTAGCCTGTGGCTGTTTATTTATTCATCATTGCTTTACTCTGAAACAAACAAACAACAAAACAATGAACGAACAAGCAAGCGAAAGGCTTCTATGTCTGTAGTCATCATCTGAGCACGAGTGTGTAGAGGACTAGAGAGGAGCAGGCAGTGGGGCCAGCACCTCACAGAGCACAAGAGAAAGAAAGCAATGCGTTCCACGTGTTTTAAGCCTCTTTCCTTTGGGTGGATTCGTAGATAGCATGGCTGACTGTAACACAGTTTCCATATCAAGAGTACTAGGTCTTGTGATAGCTATTCACATTCATTCCCACTCTCACAGCAGCTGTGTAGACCCCCCCCCCCCCCGTGCCAGCGCCAAGCCCATGTAAGCTCAGAAGGTTGAAATCTTTGAAGTCCACACTTCAACAGACATCTTCTTTAAAAACATTGTGTGGAAACAACAAATCTGGAGACAGGTGTGGAGAGAAGGGAAACTTTATTCACCATTGATGGGATTGCGAACTTGCCCAGCCGCTCTGTAAGTCAAAGTGGAGAAGCCTCAAGAAGTTTAAAAATAAATCTACGGGCTGGAGAGATGGCTCAGAGGTTAAGAGCACTGGCTGTTCTTCCAGAGGTCCTGAGTTCAATTCCAGCAACCACATGGTGGTTCACAACCATCTACAATGAGATATGGTGCCCTCTTCTGTCCTACAGGCTGAAATTTACTGTATAATAAATAAATAAATAAATAAATAAATAATAATAAATAAATAAATAATTAAAATATTTAAAGTAAATAAATAAATAAATAAATAAATCTACACTATGACCAGCTAAATCACTCTTCAGCATATCCTCAAAGGACTCGACATCCCTTCTACAGTACTCGCCATGTCCATCGCTTCTCTGGTCACACTATCTAGGAAATGGAGACAACCTGCCTTCTCAGAGTTTCTATTGCTTGGATAAAACACCATGACTACAAGCAACTTGGGGAAGAAAGGGTTTATTTTACACCTACACATCGTTAAGTCTGGTTGCAGGAAGCCAAGGAATACCACAAAGTCACATGGCACAACAAACCACACACTAGAGATTTATTGGGAGGAAAAAAACCAGGAGGGTGGCTGCCTCTGCTTGAGCAAGAAACAGCAGCAAACTGAACAGGCTAGCGAGCTTATATAGAGTTTCTTGGAAGGGCATGAAACTTTCCAGGATGGAGATTGGTGGGATTTCATGTCCAGAGATTGGGCTTTTTGCTTGCAGGGTGGGGCAGGTCCAGCAGTTAGGGCAGTTAGAGTGCTCTGTGAGTGGAACCTGGCAGTTAGAGGTCCTGGGGGCGGGGAGGGGCCTGGCCACTCATGCGGCTCAAGGGGCTTACATGCATCGCAGTCCATTACTGAAGGAAATCAGGGCAGGAAATGAAGCTAAACCATGGAAAAATGCTGCTTACTAGCTTGCTCCTTAATGGTTTGCTCAGCCTGCTTTCTTATGCACACCAGGACCACCTGCCCTTCAGGGTGGCACCACAATGAACTGGTACTAATTAAGTGGGCCATTTTCTCAATTGAGATCCCCTCGTCCCAAATGGCTCTAGCTTGTGTCAAGTTGACATAAAACTCGCCAGCACAACTGAGCCTTGTCAGCTTGATACACGAACACACACTATTTAACTGGAATCTTTTCCTTCTTGTTCAATCCCCATACTCCTATATTTATATTACAATATAGAACATAAATAACTTGAAAATTTCCACAGTCCTTAAAAATTCAAACACTCCAAAAGTTCATTCTTTTAATAACATCCAGAATCTCAAGTTCCATGTTTCCATAAAGTATCCAGTTTCTCTAAAATTCCAAATCTTCCAGTTGTGGGCTACATAATAATAATAATAATAATAATAATAATAATAATAATAATAACAACAACAACAACAATATTAAATAGTAACAATAATAATAACTTAAATGATTTTTACTCCAGGAGAGAGGAACCAGGGCACAGTCACAGTATAAACAAAACAAAGCCAAACTCCAACAGTGTAAATAACAGTCTCCAATGTCTGGGATCCATTCATTATCTTCTGGGCTCCAAACAGCTTGGGCAGTTGAACTTTGCTGATCTGCCATACACAGCGCACACATCTTGTCTGGTAGGCTCCATTTCATGGCTGCTATTGTTTTGGAGGTTGTCCCATGATACTAGGATCTCCAAAATGTTGGGGTCTCCTGCTGCCACTGGACTGTACTTCCGCCAATACCCTCCCCGGCCTCTCTTCAGGACTCTGTCCCTGCCGCATGATGCTACGCCTCAACTTCTCTCCATGGCTCTTCAATCCTGGGGTTTTACTGTATCTTCACCCATGGCGGCTCCCTGATCCATTCAAGCCCTCAAAATTAGATTATTACACAACCTAAACATCTTTCAACGGAGTGGATAGTGAAAATGTGGTCAATATACCCTATGGAATACAATTCAGCTGGAAAGAAAAATGAAATCATGAAACTTGCAGATAAATAGATGGCACTAGAAAAGGTAATATTGAGGCTCAGGTGGCTGGAAGCCACCGGAGGCAGTCTGGGTCCTCAAGCCTGGGCTGGCAGGAAGACATGCACAGTCCTGCCTGGTGCCTTGAGGCACCGAGAGTGGGTGCCATTATGATGAGCAAGTGTGTGGTGGAGAAAGAACAGAATGGCTCGTGTGCTGTGGAAGAGGTGGGCAGAGGAAACAAAGGTGGGAGGAGTTTCTTCTGAGGTGGCGGCCTGTTTTGCCACCCAAGGCTACGGTGGCATCCAGACCCAGGCTGTTGCCAAGGGTCGTGTCTGAGTCCATGGTCTATTGCACGTGACGTCCTTGGCTCTCTATTACCACGAAGGCTGTGGGGATGTCTGGGGTCTGCCCACCACCGAGGCAATCTAGTGTTCAAGAGCCATGCTACAGCTGTGCATACTGATCTGGGGGCTACTCTGCACCTGGGCCACGGTGATCCCCGGGGGCCAGGGTTGCTGCTGAAGGCCACACCTGAATCTGTAATCCTATTGCAGCCTGGAGGGGGTCTGATGTTAATCATCCATGGCCCAGGTTGCCACCAAAGCCACATGGAAGCCTGGGGTCTGGGGTACAACCTGTGGCCTTGTTGGTGTCCAAAGGCCGGTGTGACTGGCTGGAGTCACACTGATCTGAGTGGTTTTGCACTGCCACCCTGTGTCCATGGTGACATTCAGACCCGAGCTGCTGCCAGGGGTCAAGTCTGGGTTCATGGCCCTACAGCAGCCAGTGTCTGAGTTGACATCCATGGATCCTGTTGAACCCAGGGTCCTATGGTTTGACTGGGGTCTGGTCGCTACCTGGAGGACCATGTTGGTGTCCGAGGGCTGGCTGCATCCGGATTCATACACATCTGAGTGGCCTGTGCTTACCCGGTGCCATGGTGACGTCAGGCCAGAACTGCAGCTGAGGGCCAATCTGCGAGGCCATGGCCTCTTCTTCAGCCAGGTCTGTGTTGATGTCCACGGCCTCCTATTACCACTGAAGGCATGCAGATGCCAGGGTCTGGACTACCACCTGGGGCCATGTTGGTGTCTGAGGGCCATGCTGCCACCTGGGGTCATGCTGATCTGAATGGTCTGTGCTGCCACCTGGGGCCATGATGGCATCTGGGCCTGCGTTGCTGTGGAGGGCCATGCCTGGGTCTGTGTTCCTGCTGCAACTGGGGTCTATATTAGATGTCTGTGGCCCGTGTTACCACAGGGGCCATAGAAACCATGTGTGATGAAATCAGGGGACCATGCTGAGGCCAGCCCCAGTCATGGGAGAGCTGCCCCTCCCCCAACACACACACTCAAGGGAGATGGCCCCATCTCTCACTACCGGCCTGGGAAAAACAGGCCCTGATGGCATGGCCATAGGAGAGCTGGCTCCACCCTTGCGGGGGGAGGGGCGGGGGAGGGAGGCAGGGCGGCCCTAGTGGCCTGAACTGAGCAGCTCAGGTGTTACCCAGTCCCACATCTAAGGCTTGGGTTGGCTCACCCTAACTAACATCTACCTCATCTATGACTGCTGACCTCATCTATGACCTGCTGGAGTGGGTAAAGGGACGGGTGGTCCTGTGGAACCATAGTCCCAGGAGCTCCATGCCTTGGGGCCAGCCATGGATTATCCAAGAAGAGTTTCAGTGAGGGTCCAGGGATGATGGTGTGCCAGAGACCAGAGGCCTCGAACCAGACCAACGACTCATTGCAATGCATCACTTGCAATTAAAGCTGATAGGATGAAGGGTCTACTGTGTGACACAGCAAGACTCCCAGTGCCGCTAAGAGGAGCCAAGAGGTGGTGTTGTTTGTTTGGTTTGTTTTAATTTTTTTAAAATTTTCTTTTGAGGGGACACTGCAAGGGTGTGGGGTGGATATGGAGGGACTGGAAATGGGCAGAATTGGGGTATATAATATGAAATTCCCAAAGCACCAATAAGAAATTATGTTTTAAAAGAAAAGATCGCATTGAATGAGGTAACCTAGACCCAGAAAGACAAACATCTTCTCTCTCACGTGAGGTTTCCTCGCTCCAAATCTTCAGATGTGAGTACGTTGTTAACATGGGGCAAAAAGCTCAAGAGGCTTCAGTCCTAGCAAGGAACTACAGAGAGCTCAGGAAAGCCTGAGAAGCAGGAGGAACTGTCTTCCCAGGGAAGAGACAGCAGTTAGTTATCCAATACAAATGGTCAGCCCTGAAAACGTACATACAAGCAACATTACACAGACGTAGTAGGTTTATACTTATATATTAAAATAAACATATGTGTGTGTATAAAAAGAGGCTATGAATTGAAGGAGATGGAAGGGTGTGATTACATATGTGGAGGACTTGGAGGGAGAAGAGGGACGGGAGATGATGTTATTACTACCTAAAGAAATGACAGTATTTCAAAACATCATATTTTTGTTTGCTACTTAGCATGTGTGCATGCATGCATGCATGTTTGTGCGTATGCCCAATGAGCGTGGGCATAATGGCACTAGTGAAGAGGTCAGAGGACAGTTTGCAAGCGTCAGTTTTCTCCGTCTCCCATGTGGATCCTGGGGACTGAACTCTGGTTGGAAAGCTTGGTGCCAGCCTATTTACCACTGGACCCCCCTTGCCAGTCTTGAAAGCTGTCTTCTGGCTGAGAAGATCTTGGCTTTCCTTTACTAAAGTATCCAGAAGCCACCGCAGAGTTGAGACCACCAGTTAGTTGTTCTTGGCTCCGCTTTTAAGCCCACATCAAAGGGGCTCGCGCAGGCGGTGACCTGTCTGTTAGTGACGTCACCAGATCCCTCCCTCCAGTTTCCTTCTCTCATCAGGCAGGGAATTAACCAGAGCACCTGAGTGGTGTCCACGGAATTCCTACTTTCCTTTCTGATATTCCCAAAGGATGGCAGCTGTGTTTGGAGCTGATGTGTTATTATTGTTTCTCTTTTTACACTGTAGGGAAAACTTTCCCAGACTGTGAGCCATGGCACAATGGTTGCTAGGATTCTCGAGAAGTTTGGATCCTAAAATTCAAGTGTAATTCTGAGTCTCCATGCCTGCCTATTTTTAACTCCGGATTCTCAGCACTGGCTGCACATTAGACTCACCTGGGGAGTCTTCCAAATAAAATGGATCATGCCCAGGTCTTATTATAGATTAATTAAATAAAAATGGCTGAGGTCAGTATCCTCACACTAGTATTTAAAAAATTCTCGGGTGATTTCCAGGCGCAGTGAAGGCTGAGAGGCACACCTCTTCCAAGAGTGTCATTGGCTCTTATTGTGGCAGAGAAGAGAGGATTAGATTTCCTAATGGCAGATAGGCCCAATCTTGTCTATTTAAAGCATAGCTCAAATCTATATGTATAGAAATTGGATCTCGATAAATATTTATGAGCTGAATAGAGAGAAACACAAGTGGATGCTGAGAAAGCCATCCTGCTTTTCATAGCTTCTCTTTGGACACTGGCTAAGCTTTCATGTGGATGGTGTGGCGGAGAGTCCTCAATTCACAATTCTCCGTTAGAACCCTCCTTCCGCTGTGACTGGATCTTTCCTTTTCTGATCTATTTTTGGTGTTTTCTTTCTTATTTGTCTTAACTATCATTAGAAAGGGCTCAGATATCTCTTTGCATGGTTTGAAGTCAGAGCTGGTTACCCGAGGGCAGAAGGATGCTCTACAGTGCACTGTGCAATGAGAACACTGGGAATACCAGGATGGATACGGCTGCCTACTTTTTTTGCCCACTGACAAAGGCGTAGTCACTTACTCAGTTAGTAATGATCAGTATTCCAAAAACCAAGCTGTGATCTTGTGGTGGTATTGTGTTCCCCAACATATTGTGCACCCTAATAAACTTATCTGGGGTCAAAGAACAGAACAGCCACTACAGATACAGAGGGTAGAAAAAACATAGAGGTTTAGGCAGTGGTAGCACACACCTTTAATCCTAGCATTCCATAGGCAGAAATCCCTCTGGATCTCTGTGAGTTCAAGGCCACATTGGAAACAGCCAGGCATGGCGGCACACGCCTTTAATCCCAAGAAGTGATGGCAGGAAGCAGAAAGGTATATAAGGTGTGAAAAACCAGAAACTAGAGCTGGTTAAGCTTTCAGGCTTTTTGAGCAACAGTTCAGCTGAATTCATTCAGATGAGGACTCAGAGGCTTCAGCCTGAGAAAACAGGATCAGCTGAGGAACTGATGAGGTGAGGTGGCTGTGGCTTGTTCTGCTTCTCTGATCTTCCACCGTTCACCCCAATAACTGGCTTCAGGTTTGATTTAATTAACAAGACCTTTTAAGATTCCTGCTACAGTGATCCACTGAGCCCCTCAGCATTCTTGACGGAGTTTCTGTGGCATCCATACTAGAAGGCCCTGAATGTAAATCTTAGCCAGTGAAAGAGCCAGTAGACAATTGCTTCGGGTTTCCACTGCAATGTCACCAATTTTGTGAGTTTTCAGTAGTTTTGGGATTGATTCTAGAGATTTACCAATGTGGTCATTTTCATTTTTTTTTTTTTTTTTTTACATGAAGCACACTGCCATTTACATGTTCATTATTGTGGTTTTGCTCTGGAGCACAAAAGCCACCCATTTCCTCCCCTTTAGAAGTCAGACTTTAAAGTGGTTACCAGAAGAGTAACCACTCAAGGCTTGCCTGGAGGCACAGAATTCCCCCTTGAAGTTCAAATCTTTCTTAGCACTAATTCAAGAGGGAGTTATGATCCTGTGATGGACTCATGACATTTCTTATTAGGGATATAAAAGGTCAGGTTTTAATACCTTTTTTTGTGATATATGCATCTGTGCTCAAGATTGGGCAGCTTATTGAATGATGGAATTTAAATTGTAATTTAGTGACATGTGTAAGGGGTGAGAAATTATAGTGCTGTGGCCGTGCCTGGGCCTCGCGGCAGCTTCAGCCCCTCTTGGGGGTCTGCCAGTCAGTGTTGTTGCTTGAAGTTGGCCTGCAAGGGTTCCTCTCAGCTGTACAAGTGGACACCTGACTTTCTGCTGCGGAAAGGTAAAGACAGCCCTCAAGTCACAAATCCTTCCATTTCAGACGGCTCGCAAATTCACGAGGCTTCATTATTATTTCTCATTTTGTCCAACTATCTCATAAACGTTTGTCTCATTTTTCTCTTTTTTTCCCTCAAAAACAAAAGTGTTCTCAGGCACAGGAAATATCCTGACTCAGTATTTGTTATGTATGAAGTAGGACGGCTGAGGCTAGATAAGCTGGGTGAGAGTTCCCCTTTTCTTAACCTAAGAAAAATCACATCTTTCTCTTCTTGTACATGAGTGAAATAATTGATTCCGACCAGCAGGGGGCGCTCACGCGAGCTATTAAATGGGGACTGTGAGGCAGAGAGAGGCAGTGTTCCCACTCCTGAGTTATCGGAACTTCAGTTCCCTCATCTTTACGTGATCCTTAGCCTCAGTTTTCTTCCCTAAACATTACCTAGCTAATACATTTCTTTGAGTTAGGTAGAAGACAACCTCTCTCTCAGTGCTCTATTATCACACTGTGTGTGTGTGTTGTGTGTGTGTGTGTGTGTGTGTGTGTGTGTGTGGTCATGCTAGTGGTTCACCTGCACCATGAATTCTTACTGTCAGGCAGTGTGCCCAAAGGAGTGAGCTTGTCCCACCACCACACCAACCACCACCCCAACAATGTGGACATGGGTACAGGAGGACCAATGATGTCAACCTCTGGCTTCCACATTCACATCCATCACCTACCACGGAAAATAAGACAACGGAAAATGACTTCAGTTCAACTTGCAGTACGGTTAGAAACTAAACCGCAGGGAATGAATCTTGTGAGCGTTTTTTTTCTGGCTTCTATTTTACCCCCACGAGGTCACGCAGGTTCATTGTAAGAAGTGTCTGTCAAACTGACCGGATGTAAATCTCTTGGTTTTGTGCTCATTTGGAAGCAAGGGCTGCGTGTCTGTGTTTTTAACAGGCTCTGGCCCATGCCCACTGCCAATACTCTCCACCACGCTGAGTACTGAAGCTTTGGGTGAGGTCAGCAAGAACCTCTTCCCCTGGGTTTTCCTCTGGTGGGTCCCGGATAAATCCTCTACTCATTTGGGTCCCCTCACAAGTGAAACTGTGTTTAAAACAACTTAAAAAAATGTAAAGACATATAAAGTACTCTCCATTAGGAAAAGATACATTCAAAATCGAATTAAATATAATTTATTGTTCATTGCTGAGTTCCCCAGGAGCCTTAGGCAAGCGTTCCTCTTCTTCATCGTCTTCCCACCAAACCCATTTTCCTTTAGTCTGAAACTCCGGGCAAATCAATACAAGAGTTAACTTCCTAATTCATTAAAGTTTTCCTTGCTTAATTATTACTGATATTGATTTTTTTCTTACACTTTTGTAAGGCCTTGGAGTGTAGAAACCCACTCATTAAAGTGAGCCAGAAGTGGTAGTGTGTGCCTGTCACTTCAGCGCTGGGGAGGCAGAGGCAGGAGCATCAGGGATTCAAGGTCATCCTGGGCTCTGTAGCAAGTATGCCACCAGCTCAGGCTATGTAAGCTCTTGTCTCAAATAAACAAACACAAACAAGCAAGATTAATGTCGATCCATTTAAACAGAGTATTTGAGTGGCAAATATTTGGTATATGAGGGAAATCTTCAGAATGTACATGCCGATGATTTAAGTGAAATTCCAGGTGTTTTATAGCATTTCTGGGGAGGGAAAGCACTTTTCTGAGTTTTCTCTGTGCATCCTAAAATGCAGAAAAGCAAATCCAATGTTGGCCGGCATCCTGGTTGCTCTAGTTTGGCTATGACAAATTTAATCTTCTGGACTAGAGCACAAAACAGTGTGTATAACCCTAACAGGCAGTAAACCAGGCCAGGTTCTTATGACGAAAGCATATGGATGGGAAGGGTCAGAAACAAGTGGATACTCTGAGCCACATTTACCTGGGAGCACAGTCCAAATAGGTGGCCTTGTTTGCCTCGTCTGAAAGATCTGTAGTGAAGTGTTTGCCTTCAAACAGCAAAGTTGTAGATGCTGTAGACAGTGACCCAGTAAAGTGTACCTGGTTGAGGATTTACCAGGTTTTGCCAACATGTCCTCAGCTGCCCTAGGACTCAGGTTTTGGGGATGTATGTCACTGCAGCTCTTCCTGATTGGGCGCCCAAAACCCGTAGGGGATAAAATCATTATTTTTCTTATCTACAACACAAAGAATATTAAATATCTGTCTATTTTTAATGTGGATGAGTGGTTTGCCTGTATGTGTGTTTGGTGCCGGAGGATGTCAGCAGAGGGATGTGATCCCCTAGATGTTTTTGAGCTGCCAGGTGGGTGCTGGGAACCGAACTCAGGTCCTATGTAAGAGCAGTGAGTGTTTCTGAACCCTGGAGCCCATAGTTCCAGCCTCCACACAAAAGTGGGAGCAGCGAGACGAAAGCACGCACATTTATTTACACGAGTGGTTTGTGGCAGGGGAGTCTTCAGAAGTGAGGACCTGAATAGGAAGTTGATGCCTTTCTATACAGAGCTGGAGGACAAGGACAATTGTGGAGAGATGATTGGGTAAAAGGGGTGTGACCTAATGACAGTGGACAGGGGAGGAGGGGAGAGGGAGGAGGGAGAGAGGGAGGAGGGGAGAGGAGGAGGGGAGAGGGAGGAGGGGAGAGGGAGGAGGTGGTGGAGTGGCTGGGTGGCATCATCTTCACTGGCTGGTGATAGGGACTCAGCTGGTGGTGCCTCACTGGCTTCAACGCTGTGGTGAAAATCCAGCCAAGCAGATTGTATGACTAGTCAGCGTGTCCGGAAAAGTGTGCTGTCTCAAGTCACAGCAGGGCAGGCGTGTGAGAAGTGTTTCCCTTCTGAGAGGGCAGTGCAGCTCCACGAGGCTGCATGGGAAGAACTGCTTCACTCAGTTTTGGGCTCCAGGGAGTTGGGGCTAGGAGAAGAAAATGGAAACTGGAAATTACAGTTCAGTTCTTAGAGAGACAGGATTGGTTTTTAAAAAAACAAATGTGGGTCGGCCAACTCTTTTTTATTTATTTATTTATTTTTATTTTATTTTACAATACCCATTCAGTTCTACATATCAGCCACGGGTTCCCCTATTCTCCCCACTCCACCCCCTCCCCTAACCCCCAGCCTACCCCATTCTCACCTCCTCCAGGACAAATCTCCCTGAGGACTGCGATCAACCTGGTAGACTCAGTCCAGGCAGGTCCAGTCCCTTCCTTCCAGACTGAGGTAGGCCAACTCTGAAAGCTCAAGAAAACCACCTAAAGCAAATAAAATTAAACCTTTGTCCTCATGAGAAGTGTTCTGGAAGCCAAGCCCTGTTGTGAAGGCCTTCCTGGCCTGAGGGGCCTGAGGAGGCATAGGAGGTTATCACGGTCTTCTCTGCATGGGAACTTCCTAGTGCCCCCACCCCACCCCCCAAACACTGGAAGCTGGCATCCACTTTCGTGTTCTAGAAACATCTATGTGAAGTCAAAGCTAGCAGATTATTAGCTACATCCCTGCCTCATTGGGAGGGCAGAGAGAGAGTGGCCATCCAAACTTCACAATGCTTTGTTTAGAAGTGTCTGTCGTTATTTGTGAAAGCTGATTTTCCAGATGGGTTTATGTTTGAGGGTATAGGATCTACTGCAGGGCTGGACACCTGACACTTGTGGCAGAGTTCAGTCTTGGCTCCAGGACTTTGTTTGAATGACCTTGAAAGGAATAGATTGCCCCCACTAAGGGAAGAATGTTTAGAAAGCACTTAGAATTTAATAATTGTGTGTTTCATTATCTCTTTAATTTTCAAAATCCGGTGATGAATTATCTTACCGTAGTAGATTCTGAAAACCAAAGCTTTGAGAAAGACACTTCTCTGGCCTAGTCACTTGCCCTGAAATGCAATGAAATACAGATTATACCGCAAAGCATTTAGACTGCAGGCTGGCACATGTAACAGGTCCTAGTCAGTGACACTGCCTGCCGCCACCCCTCGTCTCGCTTGTTGTTACTGGATCACCTAACAGGGCTGGTGCTGCAGCCCGGACTGCTGATTCTGTATCGCCGCTCCAGTGTCTCAAACAAGAGCATGTGTTTTCCTACAAGACAGCTTTTTTGTTTGTTTTCTGAAGGATTTTTGTTGTTGTTTTGGGACTTTAAGCCCCCCCGGGGGGGGGGGTTATGAGAGCCATCATGCATTACACAGCAGTGTTGCTACCTGTCACTCCATGGACCACTTGGACAACACTTACAGGTCAACAGAGACTATGAGAAGGGAGGTCCTTCGTGCTAGAAGACTGAGGTTGGGTAGGGACAAACGCAGAAGGCTCTGGGAAGGTGGCGCCACCACAGCAGTAGAGCATTTGAGAAACTTGCAAAGTCAAGGCTTTCCTGGATAGTCGTTCCATGGACACACAGGCAGACCCCGCTACCCCTTCACAGGAGACAGCGTTTACATGTATCCATCCTGTTCCAGCGCTGTGCTCAGGTTTTTGTCTTGGACTCATAGATTCTGATCCAGGCTTGGGATACGGAGCGGAGCTAGGGTAGAGGATGTCTTAACTTCCTGTGTTCCTCATGCTCCTCCAGCTGTTAACCAAAAGGAAAAGACTTTTCCTTCTCTTGAGCAGTCGGCTCCATTTATGTGAGCCAACTGGTGAGGGGTCAGGAATGCAGGTTATGAGAGGACAGCCAGTCTGACCGACGGGGCGATGAGCTCGGTCATCGTGGATTTTCGATGCCTTCCGAGTAGATGCCATTTGCAGTCTTAGGAGAGCGTAAGAGGGGAAGAAGAGGTAGTGGTAGAGCAGCCCACAGAGACAGGAAAGCAAAGCTTACCCGTGAAAGGGGTGTTGAAGCAGGTCCCCTAGTAGAGGCAGATGGAAAGAATCTTCAGCTTGATTAACTTACCCAAGACAGCAAAACCTCGTGGTTTAAACCCTGGCCAATAGAACACGGCCAACTAAGTGACTGATTTTCTAGTCCTGGTTAGCAGTAAGGGTTTAAAGTGTTGTGTTAGAGCCTTGCGATGTTGACTCTGCTGTTTCCAGTGGCAGAGGTTGAGCTCAGGGAAAGAGGCTCTGCACCGTTGGACATAACCTGGTGCAGTAGCAAGGTGGCTGGACGTGAAGTCTAGGTTAACTCAGCCAAGTCCCATCACCCCTGAGTTTTTGACCCCAAAATATACAAAATAAGGGCAAATTGTTAGAGGTTCTCCAGTGCTTTCATAGTTCTTTTACTCCAAGTCCCAAATACTTTCAATGGGTGTCTTAGTTTGGGTTTTCATTGCCATGAAGAGACACCATGACCACAGCAACTCATATAAAGGAAAGCATTTAATGGGATGGCTTACAGTTCAGTGGTTCAGTCCATGATGGGAACATGGCAGCATGCAGGCAGATATGGTAACTGGAGAAGGAGTTGAGAGTGGAGAAGGAGCTACATCTTATTTTTTTTTGATACAGGGTTTCTCTGTGTAGCCTTAGCTGTCCTGGAACTCACACTGTAGACCAGGCTGGCCTCGAACTCACAGAGATCTGCCTGCCTCTGCCTCCCAAGTGCTGGGATTAAAAGGCGTGCACCACCACTGCCCGATAAGGAGCTACATCTTGATCCCGCAGGCAACAGGATGTGACGTGAACTAGGCATAACTTGAGTATAGGAGACCTTAAAGCCTGCCCCCGCAGTGACACACTTCCTCCAACAAGGCCACACCCCCTAATAGTTCCACTGCCAGTGAGCTTATGGGGGCCAATTGCATTCAAACTACCACAATGGGCATCCTATTAGATTCTCCCTCAACTGATAGAACTGCTTTAGAAGGACAGAGTGGAACATTGGGACATTATGCTCCAAGCTGGTGCTGCTCACAGCTTCCGATGTTGGAGGTGGTAGTGGTCTATTTTTCATCATTATTATTTTTGTTCATTTCTACACTGTTACAATGTCACACCTTCTTCATGATCTCAGAATCAGCTGTGTGGCTCTATGTCCACAAGGCACCGGACCTTGAAGTCACAGTCTTTACTACTCAGATGTCTCCTTTGCGAATGAAGGCGTTTGGTTGAGGTAGTGTCTGGTGCTCATTCACTCTCAAAATCTTTGCGCTTTGGAAATCACTGCTCTGGGGAAAGAGCCCAGCGTGTGTGCTCTGGTCTGTGGTGCTGAGTTTTATGGCAGGGAAAGACGCTGGACTCGGAACCATCAAGGGCGTCTCTGGGCAGCGCTCCTAAATCTGTAGTGTATGCTCACAACCCTTAGGTGTTTTACTACTTAGAACAAGGAAATGGTCTAGAAATCAGGAATTTTCTTAGTTGTGGAGATCAAAATTTACAGGTCAGAGAGATTGAATCTATCTTGTGTTTGCTACTGAAAATAAGAAAAAATAAAAATAAGGGGTTTTTCTTTTCAGTTAAGACACTGCAGTGACCAACAAATGTGTGTTAACAGCAGATATTTAGCAGCTGAAGCTTCACTCAGGGTTTCTCTAGAGCATAGTGCTAGTTCTTAGTTCTCTGGAGCACAGTGCTAGTTCTTAGTTCTCTGGAGCACAGTGCTAGTTCTTAGTTTTCTATCTACATCAAGGAAGAAAAAAATGGCCATTGCTTATACTTGGACACATATGGAAAACTGTGTTTTCTGCAAAGGGATGGGATATTTCCAGTTAGTGTTGTAAATGGGGGTGGGGGTGGGAGAGGGGTGATCTTCAGACTGGGAGCCAACAGAAGAATCTAGTTTCTTTGTTTCTGATGCTTTTTTGCAGATGTGACCTCTTGGTTTTGACATCAGATGCTCCTATGTGGGTTTGATTTATAGAGTGGCTAATTCTGAGCATAGGGAAATCAGGACGGAAATTTTGGAGTATCAATCACAGCCTTCATCTGCTTCCTTGTCTGACATGGCTATAATTGTAGGTTCTACATGTAAATTAGACACTTTTTTCTTCAACAAGGAAGCTAGAAAAAGTAAGATCTTCCTACCCCCACTGTGTGTGTCTATAAACAATATCCATGTAAGCTTTAAGGGGAAGTGATGGGGCTTTGTCTTTTTTATAGGACAGGCTTTGTCGTCTGTTTATTTATGACCAGGTTTCAACAAACCATGTTTAGATCTCAGAGAGCTAAGACAGACGCTTCAGTCTTTGGGAAGAACATAGAAGCAAGTATAAATAATACATAAATAGTTAGAATCTAGTTTGAAAAAACTTTGGTATCATTTTGGTGTTATGCATTTTTGCTTGGGTTTGGGGTACATTGAGTTGGGGGGAAGTTCCAGAAAGAGTAAGAATTGTGTGTAGATTGGTGGACATTGGATAGATTGAGCCTCCTCCATGTTCCCTTCTCTGTGGCCCGCCAGTCCAGCCTGCCTTAGACTTGACCACAGGCAGCCAATCTGGAGAGAAGGGCTGAGAGACATCCACCTACATTTTGGGTGGCTAGGGCTCCTACTTACTCTCATCTGCCCTTTTTCATTACTACAATCTGCCGGAGTTCAGCACAATGAGAAAAATCACTTAAGGTTTGGGGACTCGGAATTTCCTCTTCAGTACCTTCGTTTCGATAGGAACGACAAACCTGTGTTCATATGATGCTGTTCATTTTTGGTGGTCTGCTTTTCCAAGTTATGTGCCTTGGGGCTGATCTGGGACTTCAGAAAGCAGCCAAATGGAGAGGCCAGAGCCCGAGGTGACTTCGGGCTGGGTCTCATCCTATCGTGTGGCCTTAATTCGTTGACCAAATCTTAATGACCACTCTCACTGCCTCTCTATGGTGAGGATAAAATAACTCTGGCCTACTCAGGGCATGCTGAGAGCTGGGAACGTGCTGTGTAAACATTACACAGTGCTGTAAACATCATTTCAGTTATCTGTGTGGAGAGTGGGGTGTTATGGAGCGTGAGGGAGCCAAGGCTCAGGCCTTTATGCAACCTTACAAGGCAGGATATTTTAATCTTTGCTTGTTATTTAAGATTATTACAATGAATATTCTTCTTGCCCAGTTCAAGGCTTTTTTTTTTCCAGTGATGGCCCAGAGCACCTACTTGGCCTTGGCATCTGCTGGCTGGAGTCTCCAATTTGGGGAAAAGTCATGCTCTCTAGTGTGTCACTGGGCATGAAGTAGCATCGTCACAGTCAGATCTGTCATTGTAAGGTCACCTCAGCGTGTCTAGCTGTAGGGGATTTCTCTCTTTAGTTCTGTAAGTTTAAAGGTGAGGCTCACACTGCCATCTTTATTTGTTTTTGGAAGTGTGTGTGCTTTCTTACAACTCAGTGTTTCATTCACATCTGCAAGGGGCAGTTTGAGCAGCAGGTGTGGAGCAGCTAAGGTCGCAGCCTTGCTCTGGCTGCTTGTTTCAACTCTTGCTTCTGTTCTTAAGCTTAGTGACTTTCAGCAGCTCAGGAATTTCTCTGGACTTGAGTTTTCTCATTGGCAAAAAGAGGGTGCTGGCAAGTGAACGTACAAAAAGAAGGTCTGTGTAAAGGGTTCACCTAGTGCCTGGCAGCTGCTAAGATCTCACCTATGTTAGCATCACTGATAAGCTTAGAAGAATTAGTGTTTGCTTAGGTGTGACCTGAAATCTTTACTAGACGGTGGCGGATACTCCAGATCAGGGGCTAGCAAGCTGTTAAGTAATGAACAAACACAGCTTATTGCTTGCTGCTGAAAACAAGGTTTTCTCAGAACACGGTTGTGCTTATTTGTCCTATGGTGTCTATACTGTTGTTCTTCTGTTGAAGTTGTGATGGAGTGTGGTCTATATACAGAGTCTCAATCACCGACTGGCACTTTCCCGAAGACACCGGCTGACAGTTACAGACTCAGTTGAATTCTGATTTCTTTTGGTGGCCTGGCAGCCTCATCACAGATAACATCATTTGGTTGCATTGTTTCCCTCATGTCTAGGGGGAATGGCCAAAGAAACATGGCTGTGGCCTGGAGAGATGACTCAGTGGGTAAGAGCACTCACTACTCTTCCGTTGACCTGAATTTAGTTTCTGGTAGTTCATATCACCTTAACTCTGTCTCTAGGGAATCCAATGTCTCTGTATATGCACATACCCACCATTCACTCATATACACCACATAATTAAAAATAATAGTAAGAAAACTACTATTGGTTGGACATTTGGCATATGTCAGTCCTTGGCAGTGGATTGATGCAATGTTACCATTGTTGCTAATTAACCAAGAGGATCAAATGCCATGTGTATAATCCTGCCAACAGAGCTGTTAGCTACGAGCCCTGTGTGACAATCGTGATGTGCTTTCATGTGTGGTCAATAGGCTTAATGTTCAGCCTACTTTGCTTTAACCAACATCTCATCTCTTCCTAATCTTTGAACTTTGTAATTATTATTTGTAAACGTGGAACAGTTGTAGGAAAATACATCGAGGTCGGCAGCCACATCAAACTTAAAGGTTATTCTATGTTGACATTCTTAAACTCTCTAGTAATAATCCAAGAGTGGTAGACATGGCGATCTCCCACTCCTGACATTTTAAGACCATAGATGAACATAAAAAATGTGAGAATGCAGATTATCCTTAAATGACAGTTTTATGATAAAAGTATCTATAAGAAGTCATAGAATGGTTATAGCCGTTTGACATTGTTAACAATATAATGATGTGTTAAAATGCTAGAGGAAGGGTTATGTCAGGGTTTGATGTTTTTATAAGTTGCTGCTGTATAAAATGTCAAATAAGAATAATCTTATATTGACATTTTTCACTTGGTTTTCACTCTCAAAATAGCTTATGAGTTCTTGTTAGAATTTTGCTCATATCTGGATTTTCCCTCCTAAATCGTTTCTACCCAACTCATGCCACAGATTATTGCTTCTAATTAATTTTCTTTTAAAAGAGGTTTTGCTATTCTCACATATTTATTGCAATGTCCTTAGTATAAAAAGAGAATGACTTCTTCATATAGACCAATGTGTGTGTGTGGTGTGTGTGTGTGTGTGTGTGTGTGTGTGTGTGTGTTCTCTCTGTGTATGTACACATGTTTTCATGTGTGTGCCACAGGCATGCATGTGCATTAGGTGGTTTGGATATTCTTTGGCTTCCTTGCAATACACATGCAGATCCTTCTGTGCTCGGGCAGTGAAGATGCTCTGAGAAAATCAGCAGAAACATTAAAAAAAAAGCGTAGGCTGACTTTGCCTCTGAGTGCTCTGAAATCATGACGAGCATCAGGCCTCACTTCCACCAACGTCTTCCCTCATTTCTTCCTCTTCACTAATCTGTCCTTCCTTTCTGCCTGAGCAAATGTAGAAGCTAGTCTCTCTGCCTGCAGTTTTGAGCCACAGCCTGCACATGGCGTCAGCTTCATCCCATCAACAAAAGCTCCCGCTTTCTCTGTTTTTGGTTTTTTAGTCTAATGCTAAAAGCTTCACTGTTCTCTTCTATCTCAAGAGACTCTTCCTCCTTGATCCATGTCTGCCAGTTCCCCTACTCTGTGTGTGTATGTGTTTGTGTTTGTGTGTGTGTGTGTGTGTGTTTCTTTTTTGAGACAGGGTCTTCCTGTGAAGCTTAATGCAGCCTGGAACTAGACATCCTCCTGTCTCAGCCTCCTTGGTGTTGGGGTTCTAGAAATGCCCACAACACCTGCCACTCATGGTTGTTTTTTTAATTGTAAGTTGTCTATGTCTAGTTTTAACATTATTCCTGTCCACCTCTCCCAGGTTCCTTGCAGACTGGCTCCGGTTTTTCATCAAGGCCAGAGTTAGTCTTTCAAAGGGTTAGGGTGGCTTTTGACTCACAATACTGGCTGGCTGTCCTTGGTCCTTCTGTTGCTGCTGAGTTTTCTTCCAAACTGGACCTCTTTCTGGAAGCCTGTCTTCTTCAGGGCCTCTCTGTGTTGCTCGCAGTTCTTCACACCCAGATGGCTCTGCTTTGTGATGCCTTTCTCATGACCCCACTCCTGTGGCTGTTTCCCGCAGCTTTGATGTTGGCCTTCTCATTCTTCATTTTGTGACTAGAGACATTATTTCTGCCTCCAGCACTGAAACTTATGGGGTGTTGTTCCTTTTCTGGGGATGCACTGCTCATCTCTCAGGTCATCCAGTATGTGCAGAAGAAAGTCCACCAGGTCAGTGCTTCTTTGGAAATGCCATCTCTGTGACCTTACATAAAATAACCACAACACACACACACACACACACACACACACACACAACTTTTGCAGAGACTTTTGCTGTTGCGCAATGTTTTGAGAATTCTTTGTCAGAAGGTTACAAACAGAAACTTTTATATTACTGTTCTTACAAAGTAACAAGCAGCTTCGGGCTATAAAAACCTTTTCAAATCATTTTTTTTTCTTCCAGAGAAGGGATTTGCATGCTGACTCATTCCTACTATATTTATAACCTATCACCAAGCCACTGCTAAGGCAAGATTTCTAATAAAGCTATGGAAATTACATGCACCGCAATGGGGCTGAATACATTTACATTTGTAGTATCTTAACATTTTCAAATTTATTGCAGATTACCTTGTTTGTGTATGTCTGTACTTTAATGGTTTTTTATAGCAGAAAATAGTGGTTTATGATTGTATTCCCAGTAGAAATTTATTATGAATCCACCATATGGGAGTGTTGCATAAAACTAAGCTTGTAACATGGGTGGTTTTAATATTGCTTAGCAAGACCTATTGTACTTTATTGAAAATTAGTGATAATAGGCGTGTCAAAGATGGGGGTTTGGTTTATGAGGGAAGTCTTTATTTTAGGCTTAAATTGTCACAAAGACTTTCAGATTTTCAGATGAAAGTAATCTATCTTTTGATATAAAGACATCACATCATTTTTCATCCTTTTCCTGCCCTATGCCAGTTCCCCTCATAGAGGCTTTTACTAAAACTGCGACTGAGCAAGAGACATGCCAAGTCAGTCCCCTGCACCAGCCCGACTTCCATGACACCGTTCCTCAGAACTTGCTTTGAGTTGTGGTCACGGAGGCTCCTGCTGAAACACTTGAGTACTTTTTCTCTTGCCTCTTTTCTCCTTTGCTTTCTTTCTTCAGTACATATGGGAAAACCCACATAAAGGATTTAAGGCCATTATTTCCATTAGTTTTTTTGGTTCAGGGAAATTATAAAGGTGAGGAGAAAATGGAATATGATTGATTTATATCAATCATATTTCTATAAGAATATCCTGGCATAACATAGACATTCATTCTGGAAGATTTCATTTTTGACTGACAGCTCTTGTACTGTTGGTAAGCATGTACCTAAAGATACTTTTTGTTTTCTCAAAGCTCACAAGGTTAAACAAAAAAATCTGCTTTAAGTTTTCCACCAAGAGCCGATGATGATTTTATAATCAGGAAAGACTCCAATAAACACAGTTAACAATATTAAACAACGAAGACACCCTTCATGGCACATTTCCTATCCTAAAGCTTTTGCTGGTTTCCACGCATGTTCCCCAGGACAGACTGCCATGGCAGGCACAGCCACACTGGAGAACCAGGAGGGAGTTGAAGGGATTGCTTTGAACTATCTAGGACTGTCAGGAGTTTACTGTCGTGTTGTGTGTTTGAGGCACACAGCCGTGTCTAGTGCTTGGACATTTATCATGGCTGGGAACATCTGCCGGTGCTGAAAGGTTTATTATGCAGACTACATGTGTTATTGTTATAAATATGAAAATTTTGCAATGAGCTTTATAAATGTAAATCACTGCAGAATAAAAGAATCTTAAAAGTCAGTTCATTGTTTCCCAGACTTTCAGTGTTCCTCTCTAGTGGAGACCTCCTGAGTGGTGGGACTTTCTAAGCTCTGAGGGTCTTTGTATGGTAAACTCTGGCCTTGTCTATTTTTCTTGTCTTATGTTCTAGAAGAATTTTTGCACTTTTACTACAAACAGCAAGTGGTTCATTAAAAATTCAAAGTACATGTGTGAAGCACATTTTATTCTTCATGCAAACTGCTGTTGAATTTTTGAGGGACTCTAAAATTTTAAATATTCATGTGCATGAAGAAGTTCTGGGGTGCTGAAATGTCTTTGAAGTGTGATTTTCTGCACTCAGTGTCTTTCTTACCTATCTGGCTGTCTGTCGCCTTCAGAATATCAAATTCCAAGCCTTGCTCTCTGCAAGGGAAGGATTTGGATGATAATTTTGATAATGCTTTGGCCATCATGGAATTGGGATTTACTAATAACTGAAGTTTATTTTCTATAAATCATGTTAAAAATATTTTTTGTAACAATGATTAAAACCAAATCCTGAAAAAGCATATGAAGTGAGAGCTTCAGGGGTGGCTGGCTAGGAGTTAACCGTGACCAGCAATGCACCTCTTCAGCCCCTTGTTTTGACAGCATGGTATTGATACTTTACTGCAACTGGTCAAAGTACTGGCTTCTCCTTAGGGCACGAAACAGAGCAGTCAGCCTTCTGAAGTAGATTGTTCTTCTTTCTTGGAAAGTCTTCGCTCTCAAATGTAAACTAAAGAGCAAGCGTTGACTCCAAGAAGAATGTAAGAACGGACCTCAGAGGGAGGACATTGGGACTTTGTCTCAGCCTCAGCAGGGTCTTGGCTGTTCTTAGGCAAATAAATGTTTTGATATAGAAATAAAACAGCCGGGCGTGGTGGTGCACGCCTTTAATCCCAGCACTCGGGAGGCAGAGCCAGGCGGATCTCTGTGAGTTCGAGGCCAGCCTGGGCTACCAAGTGAGCTCCAGGAAAGGTGCAAAGCTACACAGAGAAACCCTGTCTCGAAAAACCAAAAAAAAAAAAAAAAAAAAAAGAAAGAAAACAGGTCTCTACTCATCATCTTATTGGGATTATATCATTGCTAACAATCCACGGATCTGCTTAATGATCAAAGGAGTTTCTTTGAGGGTTAAATCACAAGACAATAAAGGAATTTGTTGCAGGATCCTGGAAGAGTGAGGCACAGTCCAGTGCTGTACTCCGGTGAGCTCTGCCTTGGTCCATCCCAGCATCTAAAACCACAAGGTAGGGAAGAGAGCCATACGTGCATCCCAGGTCTTAAAGGTCCTTGGGTGGCCATGCCCCAGGGGCATGTACCTCAAGGTCATAGACAGGTGTAATAGTCACCTGCTTCCTCATTAGGGGCGGTGCTTCAGGGCCTGGTGAGAACAGCTTTCCACTACATCATCTTTCTCCCACTTTTCTAGTTCTGAGCTATTTAAATTTATTCATTTCAATTCATTTTTACATGAATGAGCAGCTCAAAGTGAGCATTATTTCCCAAACTAGGCACACCGGAACCCTAGAAGGAATTAATCAATGCAGAAACAGGCAGACAGCTATGAGACAATGGAGTGATGGGAAAGAAGCAGGATCATAAAGCAAATGGAAGAGTGTGTTGACAGATTGTACATCAAGACCAAAAGAAATGCTCTATATGAAAAATTTCTAGAAGACCCTCGGACTTTAAAATGTATATTGAAATAGTTTGACATGATAGCAATCCAAAAGGTTTTTTTCCTTTTGTTTTTTGGCATTGCAGTGTTCTTTAAAACTGGCTCTTGGTATCCAAAAATATATGAACAGAGTAGATGTAAATTATGCTTTTAACTTGCTTATGTATTTATTCAGATGGCCAGCTTTTGGTCAAACACATGCTTAACATATGTATCTGCTTAAAAACATAAGTTATTTATTTATTTACTGTCCTGTAAGAGAATAACAAAATGTTCAGTTGAGTAAGTGAACTATTTCATTTTGTCCTCATCTATACAGGCAGGCCCGGATAAGAGTCTGTTCCAATTATAGCAAATACACTGATTCTTTGCAAATGTCTGAAACATGATTGGGCCACAAGCCATCAACTCTGAGCAGCAGATCGATCTCTCCTGGGAAGAGGAATATTCTAGAACCACTCCTGTGACTTCTCAGTCCCCCACCTATACGCTCCTCTTTCCAGAGAAAACCACATAAAGTCTGAGGGAGGGGTAGGAGGGGGTGGGTTAGAAGAGGTGTGTGGACATTCTCATCTACATACAATACTGATATTTAATCTCTCATGACAGGACTTCAGAGTCCAGCATTTGCATCTGCAAGCTTAACTATCAAAAGGCCATTCATTTCCTTTCCCTGTTTTCTCTAATGTGGATTAGCACCCAAATTATACAAGCAGGTTTAGGAATGAAAAGTTACCTTAGTTAACTGAGAAAGTACTGTTTCAAGAAGATCCTAAAATGAAAATCACGAGATAGTAAAACCTTTTATGGTATCTATGTGTACCTTGGTACACAAAACAGAAGAACTTTCAAGAAATGTTATTTTACTCTTCACTGGCTAATAATCCAATTGGGTATTTTATTTGCAGTCTGTTTTCCTAAGTGCCGTAGTGGCTTTTGTCTGTTATGAAGTGAACCAGTTCAGAGAATGGTAAATCTTTGGAACTCCACACCAGCTTGGTGTCAAAAGCTTTTGAAGATGATTCCCAAACAGCTTTTGATCTTTGTCATAGCCACAGATGGATTTTATTTTACTTAGACTCCCTTTTCTTTGTAAAAAACTTTATTTATGTCCATATGTCTGCTTGTCAGTGTAAGGTCCACATGTATGTAGTGCCCATGGAGGCCAGACAGCAGTACTGGGACCTTGGAACTAGAGTTACAGACAGTTGTGATGCACCTGACCTGGATGCTGGGAACCAAACCCAGGTCCACTGCAAGAGCAGTGCTCTTAACCACTGAGTATCTCTCCAGTCCTTTACTTAGACTTAATGAGAGAAGAATTATTCTTAAGTTATTAACAAGATACATGTGGACATACAAAAATTGAATTTTGTTTGATCTTCTATAGCTTCACTTCACCATAAGAACAAGGAAGAAATTTGTATAATAATATAAAGTGTAGTTTTATAGATTCATGATTATAGTTTTTTTTGTTTTGTTCTTCTAGACAGGGTTTTCTCTGTGTAGCCCTGGCTGTCTTGGAAGTCACTCTGTAGAGTAGGATGGCCTTGAACTTAGAGATCTGCCTGCCTCTGCCTCCTGAGTGCTGGGATTAAAGGCATCCACCACCATGCTCAGTTCATGATTATAGTTTTTACTGAAGCATTTCCTATATTGTTTTAATAATTGTTATCCACAGGCATTTTATTCAATTTGCTTTTTAGATGCAAACACACAACATGTTTTATTATCTGTTGTTTCTAATTATAAATTTAATTTATATTAGGATTTAGTTTTTTAGTTTAAGTTTCAAAACATTGTCATCAAGTTTTGAATAGCAAGATGTATATTTGATGATAAAATGAGATTTGGTAGTTCTGGCTTTTCTTTCATTTGAAGGGAGCATAACCTCATATTGTGATATAAATAGTCATTAGAAACAAGAATTTGTACTAAGCTCCAAGTATATATTTGGCATGCTAGATGATTTTTGTATGTCCACATGTATCTTTTAATAAGCCTATGAAATATTATGTCTAGTTTTTAAATGAACAAATTGAGAACCGGAGAGATTAAGATACTTGCTCAAGCTTACAGAGCTTCAAAGTGGACAATTCTTGATGTTTTTTCTCATCATTAATGATCATTAGTACAGCCACTGTTTACTGAATACTTTCTAGGTATCAAAAATTAAGCTTTTTTGCATACATGGCTACTTCACAAGGCATCGGAGGAATAGTATCCATATTTTCCCAACAGAGACATGGAAGATCCCCAAAGTTAAATAAACTTTTCAAAGTTACACATCTGGTTATTATTTGACTGAGGAGGGTTTGTGCATTTCAGCATCCTAATGTGATGCGATTTTGTTTGTATATCACAAGGAGAGCCCAGGGTGGAACTACTAGAACAGTCTCGGAGTTTCCACCATGCTCCTGAAGAACAACATTTCCCTCTTATTTTGTTGCTGTCGTTCTTCACGATAAACTTTGAGATGGAAACAGAATTTTCTCTCTGAACTTAGTTCCATATGAGTCTTTCTAAATGTTGAATATTATTTAATGTTCCTGAACACTAGGTGTAGGGGTTGTGTTGTAGATGTATCATTTGGGGATGGGCTCCCACAGTTAGTTGTTCTTTGCATTTTAGTCAGTTGTGGATTTCTTCAGTGGTCTCCTCTGGGGGGGGGGGGGGGGGGGGGGGGGGGGGCGGGGAAGCAAGCTTCTTAGACGAAGGGCGAGAGCTAACTTTACCCGGGGTATAAGCACAGGTATTTAGAATCAGTTAGAGATTACACTGGTTTAGGGAAGTAGCGGCAGTAGGTTCTTCTCTAAGGGCCATGACCTCACCAGCCATATGTAGTTGGTTAGGTTTACCATGCCAGGCATAAATTCCCCTCTATTGGGGCCCAACTGGATCAGGCCCTCTGAATAGGTGAGGCAGTTGATTGGCTTGATCTTTTGGGAGGCATCTAGGCAGTGGTACCAGGTCTGGGCTCGCTGCATGAGATAGCTGTTTGAAACCTGGGACTTATACAGGGACGCTTGGCTCAATCTGGGAGGAGGGGACTGGACCTGCCTGGACTGAGTCTATCAGGTTGACTTCAGTCCTCCGGGGAGGCCTTGATCTGGAGGAGGTGGGAATGGGGGGTGGGGGCTGGGGGAAGGGGAAGGGGGGCAGGAAGGGGAGAACAAGGGAATCTGTGACTGTTATGTAGAACTGAATAGTATTGTAAAAATAATAAAATTAAATTAAATTAAAAAAAATTCCCCTCTATTGAGAGGCCCTTATGTCCAGTTCAACTGTTTGCTACTCCCGGGATCTCAATGCTGCCATTGTGTCTCTGCGGATAGCTTGCTGTGGTGAGTATTGCAGTTTGTAGGTGTCAGAGCCGAATAGGGCTGTTGATGGCTTTTTCTCTTGGCAGCTGACGTAGCTCCTCATGGTACTAGAGAGCTAGTCGTCAGGCAGGAGGCTCCCAGGCTGGTTCCAGTTCAATTCCTCCAGCTCCTGTGTTGGGTTGTGTGGTGTCTGGAGCAAGTGTCTTAGCCTAAATTTCCGGGAGGTAATCAAAGGGAAAGGTGATAGCTTATATTGTTTGGGGGTCTCCTGAGATCCTCTGACTGAAAGGTTTTCCATGCCCGGAAGTGGGGGTTTGGTAGATAATCTATGTCTTTTGGGGAAGAGCATTGTCACCCCAATAAGGGTAACTTCATAATTTTGTGTATGTTTTATAATAATAATTTCATATATCTATTTCTCTCACATCTGTATGTAATTTTGAGTTAAAATAATACGATTTCTTATGGTTGGTTCAAATATCGAACTATAGCATATCTACTTTGTTTTAAACTCTTATTGCTTTTGTAGGTATTCCTGCCTCGGGCTCCTGTAGAAACCTGTATTGATGTGACTGGTCATGCTGGTTGGTTTTCATGGTGATTAAGCATGCATCTAACCTAAGTAAATATAACATTCAGGGTTTGCTTTGTTTATCTGCTTTTCCTCTAGTCTAAATATTGAACCCAAATCAAGGACATTGGACATGGGAGTTTATTGAAGTTTGATCGTTCCATCCAAGGTTTGCTTGGCCATCCCTTGAAAGCCTGAAGTATTTCATATGTATCAGTGAAACACATGAGAATCCTGGGAAAGGCGGGACTCGCCTGCACAGCTGTTCTGCAGAAGGGGGAGGAGGTGGTGTCACACGGTCAGATTCTCATCCTGGCTGAGTGCTGGTAGGAGCGTGCTGTCCTTCCCAGGGAGAGGGCTCTGGTCAATGGCAGCGTGAAGATGTGGGAATACACATCGCTCACATTCCTTTGACTTTTTCTTCTGACTTCTATCTTGCTCTGGCTTTGTCTAGAACCAGAGCTGTCAGCACCCTCATTTTTATGTTCGTCTTGTTTGCTAGCCAAGGATGAAATCATGATGGGTTTACATTCCCCAGTGCCTGTGTTTGGCTGGGAATAGCATCAGGCCATGGTTTAGTTTACTCCACAGCCACATTTTGGAGATGTAAGGCAAATTTATCTGGGCCCTTCTCTCAGAATTTCCTGTGGTTTTGGGGTCATGGCCAGAGGCTGGCGTCCCACTCAGGCAGTTTTCTGAATTGGGAAGTTGATGATTTTTCTATCATCAGCTGTCAATAATGTAGCATTCTGAGTGCTTTCCCTCTTGAACTCAAAGCATTGATTTCTTGTTTCTCATGATCAGAATGCTTCTGAGACATTGAAAAATCCACATCATCTAAAGACTCAAGAAGAAGGTTGCAACTCAAACCTCAGAGAAGGTTAATTTGAGTTGAGGAGAGAACTCAGGGTCTGGACAGAGTCTGTACTTAACACAGTAATGGCACAGAGTTTCTGCTTCCCAGACCCCAATGAGAAACTTAGTGCCTGGACCTTTTATGTTCACCAAATATGGAGCCCACTGCTGACTTGGCAAAGGACGTCTTTTCATTATTGAAGAATTAAAGACTACACAAGTTCATATAGGATTTCAGTTAACAGAATTTACATTAAAATACTTTGTATGAAAAAAAAATACTTTGTATGACATCCACTTACACATCAGTTAAGAAAGGCTTCTTCCGGGCTTTCTAGCCCCGGCCTGTGAGAGGGACTCAGCAACACCTCCAGACAAACCAGGGAGTCTGGGGCGCCAGGCAGTCGGGCACTCTTATGAGGAAGCATGATCCTGCCGAGGGCCATGAAGGACTAGGGGCAAGAAGACCCACACGAGGGTCTGGATGGTCTGCCCTGGGCTCCTAGGAGAAAACACGGGCCCACCCTGAACCTTCCAGCGTCAGGAAGACGAGCATCACTATGGTGAGCAAATGTTTGGTGTGGTATATGGAGAGAGAGACAGAATGGTTCATGTCCCGTGGACAGATGCGTATCTGAAGAGGCGAAATAGGTGAGGAGTAGGCTGAGGTGATGTCTGGGCCTGGGCTGCTTGCTGGGGCTCACATCTGGGTTGAGGCTGTGAAGCAGCCTCAGTCTCTGTTGATGTCTGTGAGGCCCCACCCCTCACTGGCTGAAAGCACTCAGAGAGAGGGTCCTACACCTCCTCTGAGCAGCACAGCAGAGCTAACCCTGCTGGCAGAGGTGTGAGTGAGCCAGCCCCAAGCTTGAGAGTGTGGAGAGCTGTCCCCACTACTCATCTGTCATGCAGCAGCAGGGGCAGGGGGAGAGGTTCCCCCACCTATCAGGGACTATAGGGGTCCAGCCCCTCGATAGTCCCCTCCCAGGGTCCGGGAAGAATCTACAACCAGCTGATAATTAATCTTTGATGAGAAGAAATGAATCTATGTACACGAAACTCCTTAGTCCATATACTTTATTATTCTGTGGACAGTTATAAGCTTATATTTCTGCTCTCATATTTAGGTCATCTTTAGCTTGATTTCTCTCTACACTTGTCTGTGATCCCCTCTATGTTCTTTCTTAATTCCTTCATCTAGTTCTGCCCCTTCTAGGTTCTCATCCATCTTGTTCCTTCCCACATCATCTCCTCTCCCGTCTCCTCTCTCCTCTTCTCGTTCTACCTCATCTTGTTCTTCCCATCTGGCTCTTCTCATCTTCCATCTCGTTCCTCTAGTCCTCTCTTCTAGCCCTTCAATCTAGTTCTTCCCCATCTCAGTTTGTTCCTCTCAAGTTCTTACATGTCTAGTTCTTCCATTCTCCTTTCTCTTCTCTGTCCCCTTGTGCCCTGGGAGTCCCGGTATATATACACTTACAAGCAGTAATCCCTTGGCAGTGCAAAGCCAGGCTTCCAGGGTCAAATGGAGGGTGATAAGAATCACATAGGGAGGCAATAACCATTAATTATCACTTGCAACCCCAAAGGGAAGTGACCAATGGGAAATGAATTAACTAAAGGCTAAATTCAGGTAATATCTAAGAAGAGGGCTCTTATGTGCTCAACTATAATCTTAAACATGGTTGGTAGAAAGTGTTAAGAATCTATAAGTTGCTAGGTCAATGGGAGAAAATAAAACTGTCTTCTTTTTTCCTGTAGCTCCTATCTGTCCAAGCTATCTGCCGTTTTTTCTGCAGGGTGGGGGAAAGTGTGCTCAGTCGCTAGGCAACCTGTGTACAGCGAGATGCCTCTGGTGATAGTTAAAGGGAGATCTGGAACTGGTGGTAAGGTTTGGGAAAAGAGGAAGTAAGGCTTAATTGGCACATCCGCCAGGCCTTCTCAAACAGGTAGCCTGGATGCTTAAGTCTGTTCTTAGAGAGTACAGAGGTATCTGTGATAAAGTACTTTCCTCCATCTGGGGATAGACCTGGCCGGATGCTGCTAATATAATTACAGGAGGCTTGAACTGAGTTCTGGCTGAGCATAGCTGTCAGCACAGAAGGTTATCTAAATATTCCTAGAAGTGGTTAGGTAAGGAGTTGGCGGGTCCTATAAAGTTGGTAAGGCTGTAAGAAAGGAGGGTTCGAGCTGAATTGTGTAAAGCTATTACTTAACATCCACCTGACCTAGGTGTGTTCCTTGTGGAATTATCTTAAATCAGGAGACTTGCATGTGGACTGTTATTACTGCTAGTCCTTGAAAGTAGCCAAGGGAGATAGTCTGATTCCAGAGGAGGCCTTTCCCGAGCTGTCTCCAAATACCTGGAATGTGTATGTCCAGAGAGTGATCAGTCCACACTGTTAGCCCTTCTTAGGGAAAAGTCAATTGGGAAAACTATGAAGGCAACATGATTTTCATAACAGAATACAGCTGATATATAACAAGCCAAGTAACACCAAAAACTCCTTGGGATTTGACTTCCTGTGAGGAATTCCCTGATCCCTCCAGGTAGTGACTTTGCCATAACCAGCTGAGTTCTTACGATATTCCTGTGGCCCGCAGCACCCACCCGCACCCCAACCTCTCACTCACTGCCTGCGACAGAGGAGGGAGCCGACTCTCTCTGTTACTAGCTGCGGCACTCAGGGAAGCCGGCCCTGCTCCTCGCCTGGACAGCACAGTAGAGCTGGCACTGATGGTCTAGGTGTGGGAGAAGGGACCCTGACGGTGTGAAAGCAGACCTAGCCCTGCCCTTGCTCATTGCTGCAAAGGGTGACTAGCCAGGGCAGTGCTGGAGAAGCTCACCCTGGTGGTGAGGACTGGGGGGAGCTGGCGGGCGGGCTGGCCAACCCTGCAACTACCCAGGCCTAGAGCCAGGGTTATGAGTTGGCCCACCCCAACATCCACCCATCTATGGTCTGCAGGAGCATGTGAAGGGGCTGGTCCTGCAGACTCAAAGCTGCAGGCTCTCTATGATACAAGGCACAGCAGGATAACAAAGAGGAGCTCCAATGAGGGCTGAGCATCGATAGTGTAGCAGAAACCAAAGGCCTTGAACCAGACCATTGACTCTGTGCAATGAACACTTGCAAGTACAGACATATGGACAAAGGGGTTTACCATGTGACTCACTGTGTCATACTACAGCTTCTGTGATGAGATTTTTTTCCTTTTTCCTTTATTTTCTCTTAAAAATTTTTTTTGGGATGGGGTGGAGTGGGTTTACAAGGGCAGAGGGCAGATATGAAAGGATGAGAAATGAATGGGATCGAGATGCATGATGTGAAACACACCAAGAATAAATAAAAGGAAGTTAGGAAAAAAAGGCTTCTCAAGACACTGCTGGCTAGGCAGGTGGACAACTGCACTTTGAAAAGAAACTCTAGAAACATCACACCCTGGTCATTCTACTTTGAGCTCTTTGATCTTAGATATGTTTCCTGCTTTAATTTGCCCATTCATAAAATGGAAATGAGATGTATGTTACAGATTGTTTGAGAAAAAAATAAATAGGAAACTCTTGGCAACCAGAATCCCTTAGCAACTATTGCCCTTATTAATCAAGGCACCATGTCTGCTTCTGTTACACTGAAGTACAAATGCCTGAAGAAATCCTTCCCCTGCATTTTAACTGCACTGAAACAGTTGAGATGCAGATACAAAGGAACACATATCAAAAAGTATGGTTACATAATGGCGTGGGATCCGTCACATATGGCTGAGCATCAATGACTTTGAGACTCCAATGGGAGAAGCTGGGACTGTCCTAGACGTCCTGGCTCTGTTCCTGTGTGGTTGGGGAGCTTCAGGGAGCAGACTCTCCTCCCCATCAAATGCCAGTTTACCCCCTCAACCCACTCCAACCCATCACATTCTGATTTTCCTTCCCACTGCCTGTTTCCCCAGCATTAACCTCATCCAGCCAAGCTCTTCAGGAAACCATGCTGCTCTCTGCTTTTGTTCATTCATCTTTCTTTTCTTTTTTTATGCTTAATTTCTCAGTTTTAGTACAAGTAGGGTGTGTGATACTTTATGTGTGCTCTAACAAATAAAGCTTCCCTGGAGAACAGAGGAAAAAAGCCAGTCAGTATATTAAACATAGAGGTCAGCAGTGGTAGCACATACCTTTAATCCTAGCATTTGGGAGACAGAGATTCATCCGGATCTCTGTGAGTGCAGGCCACCCTGGGAACAGAGCCAGATGTGGTGGCACATGCCTTTAGTGCCAGCACTAGTTAACCATAGAGGTCTGGAGGGCTGTACAGACAGGAAGTGATAGAGCTGGGCAGAAAGAGAAAGTGATGCAGCTGGTGGAGAGAGGAAGTGAGATGCAGGGCACGGAAAGTATATAGGCGTGAGTACACAGGAAGTAGCTCTTGGGCTGAGAATTTCCTAGTGGTAAGAACTTGTGGCTGGCTGGCTGGCTGGCTGGCTTGTTCTATTCCTTTGATGTCTCAGCTTCCACCCCAATATCTGGCTCTGGGATTTTTATTACTAAGACTGTTTAGCAATCCGTGTTACAATTGTGTTTTCTTTTTTCTTCTGAATGGTGGATCATTTCCCACTAGACTTGTGACCCTCTCACATTCTCGCTATAATCTCCCCTAGCCAGCTTCTCCTTCACATGGCTTCTGGCCTTCTGACTTAGTTTCTCATTCCTGTCCTTTATTGTGACTCTTAACATGAGGGAAGAGGTTGGTGGCACCCAGGATCCGAGAGTTTGTGCTCTGAAATTCAAATTCACAGAATATTAGAAATAGACTTGAAATCTAGCCCGTTGCATTGTTTTTGCATGTAGCAAAAACACCTAGCCAGTCAAACTGGAAATAATCAGAATAAACCCCAGTGGTGCTTGGCATACTGGAAAAATACTCATGGGTTTAACATCTGGAGAAAAAGGTAAATGTGGTCCACTTTTAGGATGAAATGCATTTCACTTATCAATTGAAAAATGCTTGTTTTCCAAAATGTGGAATTAAAATTCTTTTGAGTATTAGAAAATATGTCTAGCAAAAGAATAGCACATTTGAATACCAAGGCCCATTGTCCCTTGAATAAAATAGCCGATGACACTGGTGCTGTTTCTGATTGTACTAGATCCACCAGAAGGCAGAGGAAGCCCGCACTACATCATTAAGATCCTACTACATCTCCAAGATCCCACTCGCGTGCGAGGCCTCAGCTCCGACCACGTGATAACACTAGGAGGGTAAGATGAGAGGGAGGATCTCACGCTGCCTTTGACAATCGTCCCCAGTCTGAAAACCAACAGGAGCATGAGCCATTCTGGTCATCTCCCTAGACCCTTTGAGAGCTCCTGATGTGAGCACGAATTTCTGAGAAGCCCAGACGCTGATCTTCTCTGGAAGAGTGTCCACAGTCTGTGATGTCAAGGTAAGCCCTCTTAACATCCTAGCTTCTCCTCTAGTATGGGACCTGGGGAGGCGCTAATGAACAGCGTGACCTCGGAAAGTCACAGTCACTGGACTAAATAATAGCCAGGCCTCTTTCCAGCTCTAGACTGCCCGAGCTTCCCTTCACAAATATCTTCCTCTACCCAAACTCTATTCCCATTGGCTCTTCCCAGGAAATTCTTCATATTGTGCTTAACAGACTGTTAAATTACCTCAATTAAAGTGTCAAGGGATAAAAATTGAGGATTACTGAGAGCTGCCACCGACCCTCCCCCGGCTTGCTGGAGAAGGCTCCTGCCAGGGAGGGTCAGCTATGCAGTGCAAGTCTATCCCGGAGTGACAGTGAGCTGCTAGATCCCATTGTCTTTACAGACAGAAGGAAAGTCAAACTGGATGGCAGTTTGGACAGATTGTCCAGAAAACTTCATCAAATTCAGGGCTTCATAGAGAAGTCTTGCCTAACCGTTTTGGGGGGAAATGTGGGAGAGAAGCACTCCAGCTTTGTTCTGATACCTCTCCTACATGGGCCACAGGAGCTTTGCTCAGAAGTTGGAGTTTGGTCCTGATGTTGGACTGGTCAGAGAGATGCTTATGCAACTTGCTATTTCTGGGATACTTCCAGGTTTGGGAAAAAAATGTTTTGTTGACTTGGGTGACATTATGTAAAAAGCAAATCCTTCAAACATAATTGGGTCAGGGCTTTTTATCTCCATTAGTCAGACGCCCATGGCAGTAACAGAGGAGGAAAAATCATGAAGACCATGTCTCAGCATATTCACAAGGATGGATAGTATGTCAGCTTGGGATATGTAGTGTGGATGCAGTTGACTACCCAGTGTGGAGTGGGTAACTCCCAACGCTGTCTTCCCCCCAGACCCTCCCAGCCCAGGGCTTCATGGCTATTTGATTCAGAGGATGCATAGCATACTAGTTAACCTACTTTGTTCGGCTAACACTGGGTTCGGACCCACATTTTAGTTGTGTGACCTAGGAGTGCCGCTTTCCTCTACTTGCCTGAGTCATCTCACCAGCGATGTAGTGTAAACTAGTAACTATTTCACATGATTCTTATGACTGTTGAGCCAGTGAATAGATCCAGAGGGCTTTGAAGCCTGGGATATCGCCTCAGGAAGCACTCTGGGAGTCTCCAAGTTCAGCCGAGTTCTCTGAGCTTGGAACTTTGTTTAAAATGCAAATGATCCAAAGACAAGTAGGAACGAAACATTGTCATTCATTAACATCTTTGCACAGAGCAATTCTTTTTATTGGGAGGTGCTCTGGACTTCTCAAGGACCTTGTGACCCTAGAAATTGTCTAAGGAGTGGAGACAGATATGGAAAAGAGGTAATGCAAGCATTTGTCTTGCCAAGATTTGGCTTCGGCTAAGTTCATGTTCCTATTGTGTCCATTCTAGCTTCCTTAAAGATCCTGCTTCAGAGTCTCAAGCATCTTCTTAATATGTTCCTAGTTATCCAACAGGTTCTGGCTTTTACAACAGTGGTTTGCAGAGACTGCTACTTTTCTCATTGCTGTGCTAATACCTAATTAAAACCATTGGAAGAAGGAAGGGTTCATTTCCAAAGGGACATTCCAAGCTATGGAGGGAAGGTCACATTGTATCCATGGTCAGAGCCGGTTTGCTGGTCACATTGTATCCATAGTCAGAGATTATTGCTGGTTACATTGTATCCATGGTCAGAGATTATTGCTGGTTACATTGTATCCATGGCCAGAGAGGTTGCTGGTCACATTGTATCCATGGTCAAGAGATGATTGCTGGTCACATTGTATCCATGTCAGAGATGGTTGCTGGTCACATTGTATCCATGGCATTGCATTGTATCATGGTCAGAGAGTCATTGGTCAGAGATGGTTGCTGGTTCACATTGTATTGGTCATGGTTGCTGGGTATCCATGGTCAGAGATGGTTGCTGGTCACATTGTACCATGGTCAGAGATGATTGCTGGTTATATTGTATCCACGTCAGAACCGGTTGCTGGTCACATTGTATCCGTGGTCAGGAAGCAGAGACTGGAGCCAAATGGGACCAGGCAAAGAAACCCTGAGTTCTATCTCTAGTGACACACTTCCTCCAGCTAGGTCCACCTCCAGGTCCATCCCTAGCTGGGGACCAAGTGCCCAAACACATAAGCCTATGGAGCTAGTTCACATTTCGGTCAAAATATCAACTATTCTTCCTTGTGAGGTAAAACTGCCTGGTAATTTGAACACTTCCTCCGTTTTCTTCATTTTAATGTCCAGGCAGTAGTCTGCTAATAGCTAATCAGCTTCTCTCAGCAGTGAGTTTGTTATAAACACTGTCACTGTTTTTAAAGGATGATTCCTTATGGTGGTGGTTCTCAAGGTTTAACATGCTTTTGCATGTACCCAGAGGTTGTTAAAGCAGAGGTCGCCTAACATGGAGCTAGTTACTGATCACATCATTACGGGTTGGGGGCTGGGAATGGGCAGTTCTAACATGTTCTAAGATGGGGGGGCAAAGCTGCTGGTTCAAGGGCCACATCCAAAACTACAGCCCTACAGGGGAGTGTGTGTCATTTAATTTGTACATTGGAGGCACTTGACTCACTTACACACAGGGTGAGTAGGTTCCGGCTCCCAGGAAGTTTACATGCCTTGATTTTGGGGGTGGTCTATGTATGGGGTATATACATATCCCACCCCTGTCTGTCTGCCTTTTGATTATATTTATATACAGAAAGAACATTCCTTGTATGTGCCCACGTTATCTCAAAGACACACTGTAAAGGAAGGTAGAAAGGGAAGGCTTCATTTCTTGCCCTCACAATTCCCCTCTCCCCAGACCATGTTCTGGTGAGGATGACTACATTGGCTTAATAAGCAAAAGATTTTTTTTTCTTTTTCTTTTTTTCTGGGCACCTTTGGGACACTGAAGGAAATTGCTGCTCTGGGAATGAGAGTGTTTTTTGCATGCTCAGTCACAGGGATGGTGGGATGAACAGTACTCCTGGCGGATTGTAACCTCCATGGCTTTTCTGTCAGCCAGTCTGGCATGAGGCGGCACTCCCATATTATATAACCATAAATGGGGGGGGGGTCCTCCTCAGCTGCCTGTCGTTGTCAACACCAAGTAAGAGTGGAGGGTTTGTCGGCTGAGGGCAAATGTCTCTGCTCTGTTAGGGGGAGACTGAACTATAAAACCGTGAACTTACCGTGCAGAAGGCAAGTCCTTGTGTCTCTTGTTAAACCTTCCTACAGAGGCTGTGTGGGGAAGAAAGTTTAACTAGCAGAGGCCTTCACTTTAGTTGATAAAGTGTAGTTTGCTTTCTACTTGAGATTTTTATTGACCATAATAATTCTAATTGAAATAAACATTTTGATTACAGCTCTGTTCCACCACTGCTTAATAGGGAACTAAAATAACTTTCAATAATCATTTTGTCCAAATGGGATTCATTTAGCCTGACAGTTATTCCAGGCATTTATTGGCACGCGGCAGGCTGGGAGTGTTTCCGAGCGTAATTACGGGAACATTTTACACTGGGTTAACCTTACCAAAATGACAGACTGAAAAGTTGTGTAAAGCAGCAAATAAAACCCATAATCTGGCATAGGAACTCATAAATGAATCCTTTCTCCACTGCTTCTGATGCCAGGGCTCTAGTTAAAATTAAAAGGAGTTCTCCGTTGAAACTGACAGTCTGGCTGTAGGAGCCCACTTTAATGAGGGTACACTGCAAACCCGAGGCGTGAGAGCTAAGGGGAGTTTTATGGCCACTTGGGATCTTTGAAGTCAACTCAAGGAACCTGGCTCTGGGGGCCCGACGTCTTGCTCAAGACAAAGGTCCCATTTTGCAGCCGCAGGGAAGACCTGTTCCTTTCTCTCCTTAGATTCGTAGTCGGGGAGTTGAAGAGATTGCCTGTTTGGGGCCTTGATTCTTCTCACTGTCCTCCCACAGAAGAGTCACCCAACTGTCGGTCTTAGCGTCTTCCTTGGATGCTTTCTCCAATCAGCTGTAAACATGAAGAACTCTTGTTAAGGGAGAGGGTCAAGGAGGGATGTCTCTCAGTTCTTGTGTTCCTGAAGGAAAGAAGGAAGTCAAGAGATATAAACAGCATAAATTATTGAATAATAAATAAGCAGAGCAGAAATTCTAAAGAGGGCTGGAGTGGGCTGCCCCAAGGCAGAGAGCAGCCCGAGAGGGCTCTGTATTGTGGTAAAGAGTTTCTATGAATAGTTAGTAGGTGGGTGACTTACTGTGAGCTAGTTACTCTTTCTCCTCTCAAATCATGGTGGAGGGGATCTCCCTTTGAAAGCACCTCTTCCCAGGATTCCACGAATGAGGGGCGGTAGTGGTGTCAAAACCATAGTGCAAGTGACAAGATAGTAACATCAGGCCTTTGGAGGATGCCAACCCGTCATTAGGCATGGATGTGGGAAACCTCTCTGGTGTGTTAGCTCCCGATGTAGGAGAACAACCTACCTTCAGCTTCAAGGATGTCTAACTACAGAGGACATTCTGGTAATTAGGAGACCCAGATGCAGATGCAGCTGTTGGGTTCCTTGGCTACCTCATACCTAAGTCCTAACCTACCCAGTATTATGTTGACACCAGACACTGGAAATCAGCAAGCTCAGAGATGCGATTCACAGAGGGCCGCAGGGATACTGAGCGTCCCCATCATGTCTGTGATGAAACTTCCTTCTTGCCAACAGAGATGTGTTCAGTCTGCTGCAGTTAAAATGGCTCCCCTGGATGAGCGGAGTGTGGGAGAAATCCTTAGGGTCAAGGACAACTTTACATCCAACACAATTTAAGCAAACTCATGGTTGAGACCTGTGCTGCTACCTTTTTATGTACCAACTTTCCTTGTATTACTGCCTTCCCAAGTGTATTAGTCCCCAATATACTAATCTTTTTACAAAAGTCTTCCAAGACTACTCCTTTCAGTAGCCCTTCTGTATACTCCACATGTGAGCGCCGGCCTCCATGCTACAGCTCCGAAAATTGAAGAGCAAATCTCTCCAGGGGAATGGTTGGAGCAGGGATTGGAGACATCGCTCCGACCTGCAAAACCAACGCTGTTTTGCTTATGCTGTCCTAATTAGAAATCGTGTCTTTTTTTGGACAATCTCCTTGTTGATGTCTTGTTGTGAACGTACATTTGACAGAACTGGAACAGACAGAAAACGGAGGAATTTATTGCAACCCACATTTATAGGAACATATGCATCTCTTACAGGAAGGATTATATCAATAAGTTTACAGATGGCTGAAACGGGAGAAAAACTCTCCTGCACATTCTGGAGGGTAGACCCTGTTATAAGCTCTGTAGAAGATGATATGGGTAAAAGTTGCCTCACAAAATTTCAACCCTCAAGTTTTTGGACTGAACTGACTACTGACTTTGTTTTGAAAAGTGATAATATAAACTCGGGTTGTGTGGGAGTACAGAAACACCGTGATTGTGATTGTTGGAGACAATGACTCCTTTTCCTCATAATGGGAGGCCAAGGATTCCCCCCCCCCAGTGGAGTCTTCTGAGGCCAGTCTCTGACCATGCACTCTGAATGAGGTTGTTTGATCAGCTCTGCAGTGTTGCATTCTGGGAGTTTCCTAATTCCACATATCTTCTCTGTGCTTCTCCCTTCCAGGCACTTACTAGGCCAGACTCTGCTTAACTTCTGAGATAAGTCATGGGGTGCATTCAGTGTGATATGACGGCAGACTGCCTGTTTACTTCTAAAGGTAAACATCAATTTCGTTTCCAGATATCTGTGTTCTATTATGCACATCCTTTGCTTTTCCAGAAGCATGATGGATGCCAATTCATTTTCAGTAGCAATGCAGCTACAAACAAAGGCTCCATTATTGTCAATTCCTCACTGGCTGTCCTGAGCTGTTAGAGAATGAACTTGTGACTTCAGTGTAAGTAGCCTTCTTCCAGAGGTGGGGCTTGCCTTTGACTTTGGTGGACAGCTATTGCTCTCTTCTTCCTCAGGGTCCATCAGTGCTTTTTATTATATAGGCTCTTCCTGCCTCCTACCCCTGATGCCACAATTATGCTTTTTAGTGTCCTGAACGCATATGCTGAAGTCTTAACACTCGCTTCTTCAAAATGCTGCCTTACTTTGAAATGAGATTGCTGAAGACATGGTTTAGATGAGACCATAACAGAGTGTGGTGGGTTTACTGTGTCTTATGAAAGGTGGGAGTTTAGACATGGAGATAGACAGGTGAGCAGGTAGCTAGGTAAAAATCAGAGTCATGCAGACACAGCTGAGGAAGTGTTAAAGTTAGGAGAGTGACCTGGTAAAGAGTCTTCCCTGGGACCTTCAGAGGAGTGTGGCCCTCTGAGCCCTTGGGTTTGGGCTGAAAGGTGATAAGCTGTGGTACTTTGTTATGGTGTGTGCTAAGACAGTATCATTATTACTCTTCCTCCTAACACACACCACACACACACACACACACACATGCATGAATGCAAGTACACACAGGCAACACATACATGTACAACTCTCACACATACACTTTAGCTTCCTATGTTCCTTTGTATGAAGACTTTAATTCATAACAACTTAGTTCAACATCAGATGCCAAGGCTGTAAAGTGGTTTACCCGAGCGAAGCATGCTGTATTACATTCTACTTAATCCACACTAAGATGTAACCAAGTGAGCTCTCTAAGGACAGCTGCCTCCACTGAGCAGCCCTACCTCTGCAGAAGGCAGTGACTATGAACGCCTCATAGAGCCTTGTATTTCTCTAACACATTTGCGTGCTAGTGGGCCTCAGCGCTCAGTAAAGTAGGTGTTCTGGTCTGTGACCGTCAGTGACAGACATAGGGAAGTTTAAGGTAGGGTTGGGACAGTGTACCCCCACATGTTCAGGAAGCTGCTACTCTGTTGATATCCTGCCTTCCTAAGTTGCTGGCATCGAATCCAGTCTACTCACAAACTGATCCGCACCAGGTACAGCTTTTTATAGTTCCTTTCCTTCCGCTCTAGAAGAATTTCTCAAAATCTGTCCTCAGTGGCTGGAAAAGAACTCAAACCATTTATGATTGTTTTCACTTAATTCAAAACTCAAGAAGAGACTCCGAGGCCCCTTCCGAGCGCCAGGCGGTTACAGGGAGAGATCGCCTCTCGGAGGCATGCATTTTGTGCACAACAGCATTTGAAGGACTCATGCCAGAAAGTGACATTTGTCCTGAGAGTAAACTCTAAATTACATCACAAATTAACATTTTAAAATTAGAGCTGGCGTTTCTGACCTGCCTCCTGGCCGCCACCATCCTGCTGAAAGTGACATCATTTATGACAGCCGCAGTTCAGAAGCCTAGTGTTTGAGGTCGTAAAACACTTTCCAGGCCTGATTTATATCGATTTTGCTGTCAGGCTAACTTACTTTAATATTTAAACAAATGTTTAATGTTTAAACAGTCTGATTTTCCTCTTTTCATTTTCTGTGGCTTTAACCTGATGTTGTCTGTGTTGGAACCATTTCTTTGGGGCTAACTTCACACTCTCCGACCTAGCTGAAGCAGTATCCTTTCAGCTTATTTATCGCAATGTCTATCCTATAGCTGAAGCCTTTCTTTTTCTTTGAGATGGAGCTGCATGCCATGTGTTATAATTCCCAGTGTACAGATGTTATGGTACTATGCTGTTACAGTGTGGGTATGTCGTTAGATCCAGGGACCAAAGCCTTTCCTGCAAGCAGCTGTTTTCTCTCACCAAGACTTCACCTGACCAGTGTGCATGGCCAGCAATTTTGGGGAAGTACATTTTGAACTGAGGCAGCCTATTTATTTATTTATATATAGATTTATATTTGTTTTTCTATTTGTTATTTATTTATTTATTTATTTATTTATTTATTTATTTATTTATTTATTTATTTTGAGATAGGGCCTCATGTAGCCAATGGGGGCATTCAGCTCTTTAAATTATTTTTGTCTTTATCCCCTAAGAATTCATTCCATAGAGTATATTTTTATCATCGTCTTCCCCTCCCCTCCCTCTCCCAGATCCTCCCCACCTCCCTACCCACCCAACTACATGTTCTCTCTTCCTTAAAAAATCCAAAAGAGTTGGTGGTGTGCACACGCCTTTAATCCAGCACTTGGAGGCAGAGGCAGCAGATCTCTGTGAGTTTGAGGCCAGCCTGGTCTACAGAGTGAGATCCAGGACAGGCACTAAAACTACACAGAGAAACCCTGTCTCAAAAAAACAAAAACAAAAACAAAGCAAAACAAAGCACAGCAAACAAACGCCCACCGCATGTGATCTGTGTTGACCAACCACTCCTGAACTTGGGCTTGCCCTGAACTCTTGGTGCTCCAAGTTCTACCTCTCTCTCAGCTGCCAGATCACAGGTGTGTGGGCCGAGCCTGAATCCTCTTGTTTACAAATCGAAGGAGTCAGCTTACACAGAAGAGGGTGCTTTTGTCAGAAATTGATTTACAGAACTGCGTGGGAGCAGCTCCTATCTGGAGACAAAGTTGGCACTAGCGGAATCAGATACGCAACGTCACAAGGAACGACAGACAAGTTCACAGAGCGTTTGAAGCACTTGCCAGTGGCTCTTCTTTATGTCACTTAGTTCAGTTGAGTAGATCACCCACTTCCACGACCCTCTTACAGAGCAGTGAAACAGGCAAAGCCATGACGTGCGCAGACCACTGGGGGCAGTATTGTGTTTCACTAGGAGGCTCTCCTACCCACCAATACACACCTTGGCACTCTCAGCTTGGCATCCTACTGTTACTTTTGGAGGTTTGGGATTTCCTCATTTCTCCATCTATAGTGATAAAGGGCAGCCTTCTTGGCTCTGTATACTGTGGGATGAAGCATCACTCACCAGCTTATCCTCATTTCCAGCTGATTTGTTTTCTCAAAGTAATTGTCTCAATTGCCATTTAATAATATTTGCGCCGGCAGTGGTGGCCACACTTTAATCCAGCACTGGGAAGCAGAGCAGGAGGATCTCTGTGAGTCGAAGGCCAGCCTGGGCTACAGATGAGCTCCAGACAGCCAGGACTACATAGAGAACCCTGAACTTGAAATTCTAAGCTCAAACGGACTTTCTGCTGTTGAGATCCCAGTTCTTTCACCTGCATTCTCATTCAGTGCATTATAAACACATACAAATCCTCAGCTTTAGAACGACCCCCTAAATTGCATATCATCTACTGAGGGTTCCATACAAACTACCAGGTAAGCGGGGGTGGGGTGTGTTCTGGTTAGAGAAGCAGGGAACTGCTTTATGAGTTAGTTGATCGACAGCTCATTTTTTTTTAAAAATGCTACTCTCTAGGGATCTTCTGTGCTCCACTTTTGACATTGGGGAGTAATTCGCCTGTTTGTGGAACCAAAAGTAACATGTTTAGCCTATTATGATGGTGTTACTAATTTTTTTTTTAATTTCATTAGACAACGATCAAGCAATAACTTGTCCCTTTAGTCACAGTGTTGCTGAAGAAGGTGGGGAGGGGAGGAAAGAGGAAGCGGAGGGAGATGATTATTCTAACTAGACAAACAGCAGCATCCTTTTTATCCTGTCACTCTCAAAAGTCATTTCACAAAGAGAGTTCCAAATTACCCAGAGCACCGCTGTGCGGAGTGGTGGAGGTCTTATTAAACTGCAGGCCCTTAAATCCTCCCATACCTAATGAATCAGAGTCCCTGGATATAATGCCTTCAGTTCTTAACAGCCAGAGCTTAAGATCCACTGCAGTAGGGTTGTGTGTGTGTGTGTTATGCATGGATGCAAGTCTGTACTTACTAATGTCTGTATTGTGAAGAAGGCCAGAGGTCATGTCAGATGTTTTTCATTTTGTTTTGTTTTTTTGTTTTTCAAGCAGGGTTTCTCTGTGTAGCTTTGCCTGTCTTGAACTTGCTCTGTAAACCAGGCTGTCTTAAACTCACAGAGATCCACCTGCCTCTTCCACTGAGTGCTGGATTAAAGGCATGTGCCACCACTGCTGGGTAGATGTCTTTCTCTATCACTGTCACCTATTTTTGAGACAAGTCTTCACTGAACCTGGGGCTTATTGATTTGGTAGACTAACAGACTGGGAAGGCCATGGATCTCCGTCACGCCCCCCCCCCCAGCACTGTGAGCAAAGTACATGCACCAAGCTGGCTCAGTGGGATCCAAATTCAGATCCTCATTCTTGCACAGCAAGAACTTTACCCTCTGAGTTATCTCGCTGCCTACTGAAGTAGTCTTGTCACATCCTCCCAGATAGGACAAGCAGTGGCTTCTGATGGAGACAAGGCCACTTTTGACTGATAGTGTCATTGTACACCACAGATATCAGTGGCAAGTGGACCAACAATGAATGCTGTTTCCAAATGGTTTCTGCCAATGAGCTCACCACCGCGTTGCCGCCTCCTCTTGCCATGCCCCAAGAACACGGCCTTATTTGTGCCTTTGTCCATCCTCCTGCAGCTTACGTCCTTCACTTGTCTCTCCGCTGGCTTCCGTCATAGAAACTAAAGCTGTCTCTTCTTTCCAACTGCTTCACTGAAGGGAGCTGTATATGCTGCCAGTATCATGACACAAAGCACAGACAGTGTCCATCGAGTTCATATGAAATCCTGCTAAGAAAAGTCTCCTGGACCCAGGTGAATGTGCAGGGTAGCAGAGGCGAGGGAGGGAGAGACAGAAGACAGAGCATTGGAAGTGGGGGTTGTTTTGCAATGTATTGCTCCTAGTTCAGGTCCACAGCTAGCCATCCTTTGAAAATGCACTTGCTGGGCAAATGCTTGTAAATGGTAAATGGGTGTTGGTCATGAGGGAATCATTTTCTGTCCCCTTCTTGATGGCTAAATGTAACCTTGCTTCTCCTAATACCCTATTCTTAATATAAAAATGATAACTTGCGGCTGTGCTCTGTCTGGGTAGTCCTGGACGGAGCCCTTGATTGATGGCAGCAGGTTTACTGGCACTATTAAAGTACCCTGAGATCGCCAAGCAAGTGAAAATAAAGTGTAATGATTGAATTATATATTCTCTTTCATGATTGAAAATAATATCAGACAACTGACTCCGTGCCAGACAGATTACATAAGCACACGTTAAGTGTAGAGTTAAAAATGACGTGATTTTCTCCTTGACTTAAACGGAGCTCTAAGTAGTCTGCCCTTGAATCCAGCAGAAAGCAATTTCCTCCTCCCAAGTAACAGCTAGGGGCATTGCAAATGCAAATTGAGTTAGTCTTGCATTTTTAATATTCCACATATCCATAACTCACCGCTGAGATTTAGAGATGTTATTCTTTGCCACTTGGCCACATTTGAATTATTTTGCACCTCTGAACTTTTGCATTAACTTTAACATTGTGCTTAAGATATATGCTTTAATCTATCAAGAGTCTTTGCTCATAGAAACTCTTGTGGTTGTGACGGGCTCCCAACAGTTCAGGACAGACTGTCATTTAGGGTGTCATGTTCTCTTCCAAAGGTGAGCTTGTTGAAATAACTCTGCTAACATGAAGAGCTATGAACTCAACCACGACTGCATGAGCCATCTAATGAGCAATGTGGGCTAGGCGTCCACCCGGCCAGGATGGTGTGTAAAAGCAGCTCACGGCGCTCCACTGTGTGCCAGAGAATTTTATCACCTGTTGATCAACAGTAGCCTAATTCCTTTTGAAATCCACTTTTGTAATTCATAAACAGGATTAAATTTACCTTATTGGCAGTGGATGAGACTGAGAAATGCAGGAAATAAGACTCAGCATGTGGGCTTCTCAAAGGAGATTTGCTCTTCACAAGAGCCTGGATGTAATTTTGATAGTTCTCATGTTGCACCTCAAGGTGCTGAGAACTCCCTGTGGCCTTTTGGTTGGCCTTGGAGGTGTCTTGATGGATTGAAACATGAAAAAGAGAACCAGGAACCACGAGCGTGGGGTCCCAGGGAGGTCAAGCAATTGAAGGATAAATGTGAGTGAGGATTTCTGAGAGATCCTAGAAAACTGCAGGTTTATAGGTGGGAAAGAAGAAAGGCTATGTACAGTTAGGTCTCAAGCATGATTCGCTGTTATTTTGACATTCTGTTTGAAGCATTTTGATTTAGAGGAATATTGCCTCTGTGTAGGCCACCTGTAGAACAAATGATGAGAATTATATTAATCATGCTGGAATTCTCGACTCTCCAGTGATGTGGACCTTCAATTGGACTCCAGAGTAAGGGTCCATTCACTTCCCTTCCCCTTAGTCTTCCCTTGCTATTCTGCCTCATTACCAGATGTCTCTCCAGTTTCTCTGGTAACCTCTTTCCAGATCTGAAGTCAAGTATCACATTACACACGGCACAGCATCTTTTATTTATCTGTGTTGTTCTTTATTTGCTTGGTTTTTTTTGAGACAGGGTCTCACTATGCACCCCAGCTAGACTAACTCCATACGTAGACCTGTGATGATTTCCTGCCACTGTCTCCCGAGTCATCATGCCTGGCACGTTCTTTTGTTCAAACCAGTTTTTGAGTGTCTGTATGTCAGACACTTCTGAATGTCATGGGTATACTGGTAAGTGACAGAAATAATGAGAAGGATATTATGGAGGGTGATAATAAGTACCACAGCATGGTTACAAGGTAAGAAGGGAGCTCCAATTCAACCGAGCGTGGGAGTAGACCTTTGGGAAGGGGAGGCAGGGCCAAAAACTTGCAGGAAGGGAAGCGGAGCCACACAGGTGTTCATCTCTAGAGCTCTCCAAACAGAGGAACAGCCATGCCCAAGTCTCCAGAGAAGTCAGTCAAGGAACACAAGGCAGACGATGTGACTTGAATTGATACGGGGCAAAAACTGCAGAACCTATATGGGCAGACTCTGTAGGCTCTGAGAGCATTGCAAGTCTTTGATTTCTACAACATTTTTTTTCTTATTTTTTTCATCAAGACAAATGATACAAACACAAATCCTTGGTGACCTGCTCTATCTAATATATTTGGATGACCTATAATAATATACAGATATTTATAAGCACCTGTCACAGGCTCAGAACGCTTGTTCTCCTTAGCAGCGTAAATTCCTTGAATAGCATTCTTTTCATTCATTTTTGACAGTTTATCCCCATAGGAGATGCGTGCATCCAACCATGTCTGCACTTATCATTTCCATAGTGGATATTTTATCCTGTGTATAATACCATAGATAGAGAGAATTTCGTTAGATGTATGAAAAAAATCAACATGTTATTATCGGGTACACTCAAGATATCTTTAAATGGCAACAGTTGACTGAGTGATTCAGAGCATATCCTGCTCTTCCAGAGAACTGAGTTTGGTTCCCAGCACCCACATGGGCAACTCACAACTGCCTCAACTCCAGCTCCCAGGAATTGATGTCTCTGTCTTCCATGGGCTTACAACGCACATGCTCACACACCAATGCACACACACATGCTCACACGTGCACAGCATTCTCTCTCTCTCTCTCTCTCTCTCTCTCTCTCTCTCTCTCTCACACACACACACACACACACACACACACACATTAACCAAATACTTTATTTTTTTCAATGTATAACCTGGGCTAGCTTGAATTCATGATTGTCTCTTTCTATTTGCACATCCTACTGACATTGCCGCCACCACCACATTGGTATATATTAAAAAGTATATCATTTAATATTTATGTACTGCAAGGAGATGAAGCATTAAACAAGGCAAACTCAATGTAGTTTAGAATTTGCACACTGTTATTTTTGTTTTAAAATCTTATTATGGTAAGAAATTATAAACTAGAAGACTCAAGACCTGTATTTGTGTACATTATAACTACATTCAATGCTGTGTCTTGCTAGATGCTTATAATTCTGTGAAAGGGTGAGAGAGACAAGTACTGCTGTCACCATACTTCAGAGGTTGCGAGACTTACCAAGATCACCAGTAGTGAGGAGAGCAGCAGGGTTCGAACCTAAGTCTTCTGACCTTAAAAGTCATTCCTGTGTTGAGTCACCCATACTCAACTCACCATGAATGGTTGAGATCTTGGTTCCACATTAAACTCAAATACTATGTTTACAGCACACACTGTAAGTGTACTCCAGAAATAAAGAGTAGGGACATTCCTGGAGTCTGGGTTCATCTCCGGTTAGAATCTGAAGACACTGAAGGATGTCCAACCTCTGCACCAGAAAGAGCAACCTGGTGAATACCCTTGACAGCATGTTAGACCAGGAGGTTGGCTTTGTCATGAGGCTTCAGATCTTCCTTGCCAGGAGCTTATTCAAGTGCCACAGTGGCCCAGTACCTTCAAATCCATTCTCCTGTCTATGCAGGACAAAAGCTGAGTCCAAGATAACAGAGAACAACCATCCACAGCCTGTTCAGGAGGCAGGGCCTTCTCTGAACTCTTGGCTGATTTGATCCAGATTCAATCAGCATTGAATCCTGTGCGGTCATTTACCCACCAACCCCACAGCTCCCAGAGTTTTCTTGATTGAGCAGCAGGAAATATTAGATAGAAGGATTTAGATTGTGGAGAATAAACAGACAGAAAATAAAGGATAGCCTCAAGAGAGCCTGAACCTATTCCAATGAGCCAGACGTCTCTGCCCAGGGTATTTATAGAAACACCAAGGGTGAGCAAAAGACCTCCTCCCCAGCACAGCCAAGTGCAGACCATCTCAGACACCTGCACTCAGGCCCATGTCCTAATCATCCTCTCTATGAGGACCTGCTGGGTAAAGCCACGAGAACCTGAAAACTGCTCCCAGAATCCAGAGTGAGGAATGATGCTGTTAATAGCCCTGTGCTGAGACCGCTGTCTCTGTCACATAGTGGTCATTCTGCTGACATAGAAAGAATTAAGATAGTTGTCCTAAATTACTCTCCATCCAGACCACACAAACAAAAGGCTACCACCAGTCTCTGCCACTACTAGCACTTCTCCCTACCTATGTAGCTACTTCCCAGGCACAAAGGTTGTTAACCAGATCAGAGCCACATTTAACCCCTATAGCTCCCAGACTTGTACCTTGAATTATAAACAATTGCGCCCCCCACAACTGTCCGTGACCACCTTGTAAGTAAAAACATTTATATTAAAGATAAAACTTGACTAATAATCCCTTTACTCTACAACCTGCCCTTTTAGTGATAAAAATGAATTATTGATCAAAGAACAATAAACATACAGTGCTAGCATCAAATAATACTGACACAGTCCAAGCTGTGTAACCTACAAAGTACTCAGAGGTCATTTAAAAACCATCAGAGCTTTTCATCTTAGGTACCACCATTACTTCTTATGTTAAAGTTGTTAGTCTAGTTGAATGTGTAGGTGGGTAAAACAACTTTTACCTCTGTCCTCATTGGAGAACAGTGTGTAACCACCCAGAAGCCTGTGCTTTGCTGTCCATTAAGGATCTAGACATATTGCCAAGGAGAGATTTGTTGAATAGCTTCCACCTTTAAGTGCAGGCATAATGCATGGTGACATCATTATACCTTGACAAAATAGAAATTATATCAGGCCTTCCTCCTCCCTTTTCATTACTGAGGATGATTTATTTTAGTGGCTTTCAATTCATAAACCTATGGATTGTCTGTAAAGTTAAAAACCCTTTTAAATTTGCAACATGCAATAGGGTGGTTAATAGCATTCATGAGCCATGCTATATAATGTTATTGGTGCCGCTTTCTCTGTAAAGTGCATTATAAACAGGAGCTGGAAATTTATAGCAAGCAAATTTGTGAGCTGCATATGCCTGCTCTTATTCCCAACCAGGCATAATGCTAAGTTATCATAAGTGACTGACACGTCCCTGTTCCATTTCATCTTCATCAAATGCAGAATGATACTGAAGGTCTTGGAATGAAAACTTACAGAGTCAATAAAATTGTTTGTATCAGGAAAATCAGTGCGCCTCTCTTATCACCTTTGTTCTCCGGCAAATCCTATGTTTGTGCTAGGATTGATTATTTTTAGTAGATGTGCCCTGCAATGCCTGGGGATTTCCATGAAATGTTCTGTTATTACCCAAGATGCCATTTCCCTTGCCTACCTCATGCACTGGGGCTTATGAATTAGAATGCATGAAAAGAGGAGCGTGTGTATGCTTGGACGATCTATTCCCCAGCTTAGATTACAATTACAAAAAAAGCCCTTGAGCTTGTGTGTGTGTGTGTGGTGTGTGTGTGTGTGTGTGTGTGTGTAAAACACCTGCTTGTGAGTGTATGAGGAGATAGATGGGGGGGGTAGGAGAGGATGAACTTTGGAGAATACATTAGTGATAACCTAAATACAAAATAGACTGAGGAGGACATTTTTTTTTCCTCCATCAATTCATTTATGTTGAAGAGGGGATGAAATGAGATAAAGACATCTGAAGGAAGAACACAGGCTGGGAAGCGATGAGGAAAGACCGAGCAGAGGACTGGAGCCAGTGACACCAGGCAGCTCTTCAGCAGGCTCTGGGGAAGGACACATTGGCGACTGAGAGCTAAGAAAGGGGAGGCTGGAGAAAGCTTGGTGCGCAGTGAGAAAGACCAGGTCCTTCCCAGGCATGGAGTGGACAGGCAGGGTGAGCTTCCGGGCATGCACAGCGTGGAGGAAGTGGTGCAGAACAGTTTTCAGATGGAACATAATTTAAGGCTAGGGTAGAGTCCAGAGCTGAGGGTGTTCATGGCCATCAGGTGCACCTTCTTACCATCTCTGTGTTCAAGTGGCTTGCTGGAGAGCCTCAAAGAAACCAGCAAGCAACCCCACCCAAGCCCTGACCCCATGCACTCTGGAGTCAAATTCCTGTCCTGAAGGGAAGGTGATTAATGTCATAAATAGCATCCTGTGAGCAAATGCGTTTTGCCAGGACATCCTCTGTAAGCTGCCTAAACCCCTGTGACACAAGGATGTCCTAAGCCATCGAGTCGTCCCCATATTCCCTGTGCCTTATCAACACACCCATTTCTGGGAAGATGACGTCCAGCCAGTGCCCCTGGTGTTTGATGTGTATGGAGCACGTCTTACTTTGCAAGTATGGTAATCTTACACTACTGCATTTAGTGTAAGACCACTCCCCACCTCCCTGCCCTTGACCCCTGTACCTCCTCAGCTACCACAATATAGATCTTTGGAGCATCCTACATGTGTGTTCAACATATACTCCACTGTAGCATACAGGTTTTTTTTTTTTTTTTTGGTTTTTCGAGACAGGTTTCTCTGTGTAGCTTTGCGCCTTTCCTGGAGCTCACTTGGTAGCCCAGGCTGCCTCGAACTCACAGAGATCCGCCTTCCTCTGCCTCCGAGTGCTGGATTAAAGGCGTGCGCCACACCGCCCGGCCCGCATACAGTTTTTTGACTAAATTTTATTTTAGTTTTCTTGTTTGTTTTTTCTCCTTGGGTCCTATTGTTCTAGAAGTAGAATGTCAAAAAGCTGTATGAGAAATTTACATATTATATAATAAAAGTTAAGCTCCAGGTGAAATCATTAGAGCATCACTTGACTCAAAATATAAAGAATCAAGGGTCCAGGAGAGCAACACATATATTGGGAACTTATAAAATCAGACCAGAGAAAAGGTTAAGGAAATTGCTGTGTAGCTTTGAAAGGGGAATAATGACCTATAATAATATAATAATGATATAACAGTGCTCAAGGCAGTTTCTAAGACCCGATGACTATCATAAGAGAAAAAGCCCAATCCACTTGTCCTAGCACTCATTAGACCCAAACCTCATGGATTTTTTTTCACAGAGAAAGATTTTGGGGTGTTTTCTTCTCATTTATTTACTTCTTTGGGGTTGATGAAGGTGGAACATGGAGAGGATGTGGCAGAGGGTAGGCAGTTCCAGGCAGCAGACCCCATGAGCAGACTTTGAGGCATGGGACAGGAAATTTGAGCTGTCAATGTTGACATGGGGCTGGATGATTTCTGGGCTTTAAAAATAAACTCACCTTAAAAAAAAGATCACTTCACTCAAAGTTCAGCAATTTATTTAAAAGTGGAACTTTCTGTCTCGTCCTCCATTTGCTCCCTGGGCAGTCGGTCAGGAACAATTGTCCATTCGGGGTTTGCCTTGGTCAGTGTGTCATTGGGCAGATCGTGAGGTTTGGCCCTGTACTCCAGCCCAGCACATGGCCCAGGGAGATTTCTGGAGAAAGGCTGGAGTTGGACTGAGGACTCAGACTTTGCAGTTTTTGAGTGAGATCACAGAAGATCTTAAAGTTTTGACTTGCTACACTTTCAGGAGCAGAGTCTAAACCCAAGGTGTTGGCTGTCTGCGGAAGTAAAGGTGTGGAGGGAAAGCTGTGGATCAGACAGGCAGAGTTTGTTTCGACTTTGTGAAAAGCAAGAAGTGTAGCTTGTAAACATCTAGAAAATGGCAGGGGTTGGTTTTTCTGTGCCAAGCATTCCAAAAGAAACTAAAATGACTATTAATGTATCAATGTTATGGGTTTTCTTGCATTTCCCAAAGATCTTGAAATCCTAATCCCTGGTACCTGTGAATGTGGCCCTGCTTAGAAATGCAGTCTTTACAGATGGTGAAGTAAAGATGAAGCCATCAGGGTAGGTGTCAATCAAATGCTTGATGTTCTTAAGAAAATGGAAAGTTGGCATGTAGAGATACCGAGAGAATGCCATGGGAAGATTGGAATCATGTAACCAAAAAATGCCAAGGGTGACCAGGCAGCAGAACTACCAGAATTCAGGAAAAATGATGGCCCTTCACAGCCCCCAGACTCAACCCGCCTTGTTGATGCCAGGCCACAGTATGGACCTCCAGCCCCCAGAACTGTGGGAGTAAGTTCCATTGTCCAAGGCACCCAGTCTGAGCTATTCACTACGGCGACTCCAGTAACCAAAGGCATGGAGAACCGACCATGCTTTGTCCTCGTAGGTGGTCTAACCTTGGCTGTGGGTGTAAGCTTTAAATGGGCACTTCTTTTCTCCTAGTGTCAGAAGTTTGCAGCACATGTCCCACAGGAATGCTCCCCTTGCCTCCCTCTACCCTGCATCCCACACTGAGCTCCTTTCTGAGCTGAGTATTTTCCAAGAAAGTGACAGATTTTTATCTTCCAAATGGTTTTTGACGTCTGTCATCTTTTCATTTGGAAAGAGCTGCCAGTATGGGCATTGACATGAGGTACCAGTTTGGTGTTCCATCTTTGGGCAGCTCTTTGGAAACAGGGTGGCATTTGTAAACAATGAGTACCTAAGTGTCATTATTACTTTCCTCCATGGAAAATGACTGCAGGGTACCAAATCCTTCTCTTCATCTCCTGATGAATAGCAAACTCAATCATTCTTCTGTCTATTCAATAGCAAAAACAAGCATTGTGTCAGAACTGAAGTCAGGCAGAGAGGTAGTGGCTATAAGGGGTAGCTGTGGGCGTATTGCTTTCTATCTTTATATATTTATGTACAGTTCTTGTATTTTCTCCGGAAGAACTTCCCAGAGACAAAATGTCAAAACAAAGTTAATTTGCAGTTTCTCAGCTGTACCCCCCACCTCTTGATTCCATTCTCCTGAGACGTTCCTTTGTGCATCTTCAGGCTGCCAGATGTTTGTTAGCTCCGGCTCAAACTCTAATTCATTGCTGTCAGGGTTTGGGCTTTGGCAGCTGGAGCCCGAAAGCTTTGAGAAATCTCTTTGGTTCATTAAGCAAATCTTCAAGGCCACATACAGTTCTGGCTCAGTTAAAATGTCCATCCCTTTAAGAACGCCCTTCATCACGGTAACCCCGGGCTCCACAGGGGGCTTAGAGAATCATGGCTGCCCACTTGGCTGTTGATTAAGCTTACCACTGGCGGCCCAGCCCCCATGGATGTCTCAGGGGGACTGCCTTTCCACATGGGGTGGCCCTCCCCTTTGCTCATTGCAGTCTGTCGTCTAGGTGGAGAGGGCCCCAGGACCTCAAGAATGAGGCTCTTTACAGACAAGCCTAGATACCCACGCCTTCTCTCTCTAATTTGTTGCCTGCTCGTTCTGGAAAAAAATGGCCAGGTGCCTGCGTCTGTGCGCTGCTTGAGGTGCCCTGGTCCTGCATGTGTCCACGACAGGTGCTCACTGCCTGGCTTTTCCGTTCTGTTTTGGCATACCTGACCATAAGTAAAACCACAACTCACATGTGTTTTTGAGCCCAGCAAGACCACCAGTTACCTAGCTGATCAACCAACATTCTTCCCTCTTTCTTACTCATACACGCCATTTTGGCGCAGGTCAGCAACTGGCTACCCAACTCTCTTGCTTAACTAGGAACGGTCACGTGATGCATCGCTAACGGATGAGATGAATGTAAAAGCCCCCAGGTGAGAACAGTTTGGAAGAGGAAATTTCTCAGTTGGCAGTTAATGCTTTCTCGCCTTCCTCATCCTCCAGGGGAGTCTGTGGGTGTGACGTCACAGCAGGACTTGATGATCAAACCTGTGCTGATAGGGACGTGTCATGCTAGTTTCCTTGTCAAGCCTGACACAAACTAGAAACATCCGGGAAGACGAGACCTTGACTGAGCCATTGCTGCTGTCTGATTGGCCTGTAGGCATGTCTGTGGAACTCTTTAAGTTGCTAAATGATGTAGGAGGGCCCAGCCCACTGTGATCTGTATGATCGCTAGGCAGAGCTGTATAGACAAGGAGCTGGGCAAACCCTAGCACGCAAGCCCGTAAGCAGCACTCCTCCGTGGTCTCTGCTTCAGTTCCTGTCTCCAGGTTCCTGCTTTGGGTTCCTGCCCTGACTTCCCTCAGTAACGGACTGTTACCTAGGAGTGTAATATTAAATATCTCCCCCAAGTTGGTTTTGATCAGTATTTCAGTATCTTATCAAAGCAGCAGGAGGCACACCAGGGCAGGAGGAGTTCAGTAGCCTTGTGTGGCTAGTGAGTACTTGCAATGTGGCTCGTGTGACTCAGAAGCCGTGTGTGGATGTTTCTTGTATTGCTACGTTCTGCAAGGCTTGGTTCTGGAAACCTGACTGGGATAACAGCGGAATGAAGGAAGGACAGATGCATGGACATGGCTTCCGAAAGCTGGGTTGGATGAGCTGTGCTTGTTCTGCATTGGAGAGCACAGGCAAGCATGTCAGTGCTTTCTTATGCAAGAGGACGAAAGCAGCGCTCTCTGGGAGCCACATGGGCAGGCAAGGGGAGCCCACAGGCCTGCGTTAGTGTGGCCACTGAGCAGTGCTAACCGGTTGTCACATAAGGAAACGAGACCCAGTCCAGCTGTGTCTCTGTTGATGGGTTCGTGCCAGGGGAGTTGCATATGATCATACAGGATGCTCTGAGCAAATGCTCCAAATCCAGGTGTAATCCCCGGCCAAGCCAATTCTACCAGCCAGCCGAGAAAAACAAGGCTTGCCCTTCATTGAGGGATTTGGTGCTTCATTGGGAAGATTTTCTTCCACAATTGGCATTTTGGGCTTTTCTTCTTTTACTTTAATGTTTTCAAATGTCCTAGTTAGAAGATTTAATAGGCACATAACAATTATGCATATTTATGGGGTATGGTGTGATATATTGATACAAATGTAAAACATTTAATGGTTTAAAAAAATAAGTGTAGGGCTGGGGACATGATTTGGTCATTAAGGGCTAAAGCCCACAGCTGACAAGATAATAAGCATGTCCATCACCTTTCATTTTTGAGTGTTTGTCCGTCCACACAGAAATGTATCTTTGTATTCAAACACAGTTTGAATCTAAGCTCTGCTGATAATCAAGGAGTGTAGCTCGTTTCTCTGCACCTCCATTTTTATTTCCCCCATTTTTAATATAAGAATGATAGGATGGCCGTGAGGGCTAGGTTCAGTGGGAGATCATGTATAATGCCACCAAGTGGCGAGGTTGTCAGCATTTGTTAGTTTGTGTCCTGCTGCTATGATAAACATCAGGGCCAAAAGCAACTTGTTTCATTTTATACTTCCACACTACAGTCGGTCTCTGAGGGAAGTTGAGGCAGGAACCTGGAGGCAGGAACTGAAGTGGAGGCCTTGGACGAATGCTGCTTACTGGACCACTCAGCTTGCTCTCTTACACAACCTAGAACTGTCTGCCCAAGGATGACACTGCTCACAGTGAGTTGGGTCTCCCACATCAATCATCAAGACAATGCCCCACAGACTTCACTCAGGTCAGTCTGATGAAGGCACTTTCCTTAGATGAGGTTTGCTCTTGCAAGATGTCTCTAGTTCATGCCAAGCTGACAAAAATAACTAGTGCATAATGTCAGTTCCTTTCTGTCCTTCCTCCTAGTGCTGGGGATGAAATCTGGAGTTTTGTACATGCTGGACAAACGCTATTCCCGTAACTTGCACCTCCAGCCTCTAGATAATCTTTCTTAAGGGAGAAACACCTTGGTAGCAGTTTTGGTTGGGATAGCGATGACTCTTTCAGTGTTGATGAAAAAAACCTTAATCTCCAAAGCAGGGACTCTGGATC
>NW_023504511.1:0-17566 GCF_004664715.2 Peromyscus leucopus | reverse complement strand
TAGTCTGTAGCTTGTTTTATTAAGAAAATATTTTATTCATTTTACATACCAATCAAAGATCCTCCTCTTCCCTCCTCCTGCCCCTCAAACTTCCCCCTCCCAACCCATTCCCCATTCCTTCCTAAGAATGTAAGGCCTCCCATGGGGAGGTACATTTAGTAGAGGCAGGTCCAAGGCCTCGCACACTGTCTCAAAGCTATGTGAGTTTTCCATCATAGGTAGTGGGCTCCAAAAAGCCTAGTCTGTAGTTCTTAATTATTCACTTGCTCTCATTATCCCAATGGATGAAATGAACCAATGGGCAATCAGAAGAGAAAGTACAAACAAGGTCTCTGAAAGAGCTCCAGGTCTCACTATGAATTTAAATAACCGATCAACATGTAGATTGGGGACAAGCTTCTGGTATCTGAGATGTACACCTCTGCCCACCTCACTGCTGAGTGCTGACAGGCAGCCATGCCCTGGACTGCAGTCTCTGTGGATGAGCAGGAGACCATGGGAGCCACAGCAGCCTGGGGAGCTCAGGATGGCAGGGTGTGCCCTTCTCTAGTTCTCCACAGAGCAGGTAGATGCTCTCCATGCTGCATGGCCACAGCCTGTGTGGTGAGGCTTTGGAGCACATTGGGTTTGAGTGCTGCTGGCCAGTTAGTCTCATGCTAAATGCTGCCTTGTCTTTCCTTGATTTTAATTGGAAAACAATACTTCCTAATGAAGATAAATCTTAGAGTTGGTGGAGAAGTGGCTTGTCAGTTGAAGGCACTTGCTGCTAAGCCTAAAGATGAAAGTTCAGAACCTGTTTTAATAAGCGAAGCTCCCTGCAAAATTTGCAACTCCAGCCTTGATTGATTAGACACCGTCTTCTGGCCTTCCTATGCACACAGGTGTGTGCACCCATGTGTACACACAAGTTTGTGTAGACTCACATGGACGAGCACACACATATGTTAATAAAAGTCAAAACTTTGAAAAATAAAGCTTAATATTTCAGGAATCAACCAAAGAGATCATTCATTCAGGAAAATGAGGATTAAGTATACTGGTGGGGTTGGATCTTTGTCACTGGTCTACTGCTGTGAAGTTACACCATGACCACAGCAACTCGTATAAGGAAACCTTTAATTGGTGTGGCTCACTTACAGTTTTAAAGGTTAAGTCCATTATCATCATTGTGGGGAGCAGTGCAGTATGTGGGCTGTAGTGGTTGGTATTTGCTCGGCCCATAACCTTGGGCTATGAGGCCCAAAGAAGGCGATGCTTCCTGCATTTGTACATGACTCTTAAAAGGAAAAGGAGAGGGGTCATGAGGTCCCTTCTGCCTGCTTCCTGCTTCCTGGTATGATAGAACTGCAAGGTAGATTCACTCCAGGTCAGAAAAGAGCATGACTTCAGCTGTCTACTCGGTTCTGTATTTGTGAGTGTATTTCCTCAGTTTATATCCTAATAAACTCCATAATACTCCTTTAGCAGTCTCCAGTGGATATCTCACAATAGTAGGCAGACATGGCGCTGGCTGCATCTCCATCAGAAGGCAACCTGAAAATGGTCCATGACACTGGGTGTATCTTGAACCACAGAGACCTCAAACCCACCCACACAGTGAAACACTTCCTCTAACAAAGCCAAACTGTCTAATAGTGCCACTCCCTTTGGGGGACATTTTCTTTCAAACCACTATAATGGTCGAAATTGCGTGGTGAACAATGTCTTGGGGAACAAGAGAAGCTCCAGGAAACAAGACCGAGGACCTCTTACCTTAAGTGCACTGTGTTACCTGGATTGGTCTTGGACATGATTTTGTACCTCCTGTGCCTGCTGTAGGATGTCTATCTGTACCCTGTGAATGTGTATTGCTATGATTGGTTAATAAAGACGCTGCTCTGCCCTATGTCGAGTCAGGTTATAGCCAGGCAGGAAATTCAGGAGAGAGACAGGAAGAGGAAGGGCTGAGTCAGAAGCCACCAGTGAGACACAGAGGAAGCAAGGTGACAAAGCAGAACTGAGAAAAGGTACCAAGCCATGTGGCTAAACATAGATAAGAATTATGGGTGAATTTAAGTGTAAGATCTAGTCAGTAGTAAGCCTGAGCTAATGGCCAAGCAGTTATAAATAATACTACACTTCTGAGTGATTATTTTATAAGTGACTGTGGGCCTGCAAGGGGCCCAGAGGGACTGGAAAAATGTTCTGACTACATATGCCAAACATTTACATCAATTTATAAGACATGTTTATTACTGTTGAATGTCAGAACATAGCTATAGAAACCAATCTGGTCAGTGTACTATCAATCTGGATATGGCCTTCTGCTTTGCTATTGTGCTTTCCCAGATATGATCTATAGTTTGTGCCAGGTTGTTAAAATTGGCCTGTCCTGAAAAAGTTCAGGGACAGGGCTTCTCTGTTAATATTTAGTATGTGCTTACTGGTACTTATTATTTACATGTTTTCCTAATCTTTTTTGTTTGATTTTCACTCAAACATCCTTCTTTGAATCATTGCTGTCTTGGTTACATTCATCTATAAAAGTACACTGTAATGGGTGGCTGTTTGAACCATGCCCTGAAGTACCACCCCTAGTGAGGTAACAGACAGCTGTAACACCTCCTATGACCTTGACATGCTTGCCCCGGGAGTGACCGTGGAGGGACCATTAAGACCTGGGATGGATGAATGTGTTCTCTCTTTGCTACCTTGTGCATTTGGATGCTGAGACCGTGGACCAGGCAAATCAGTGTGGGACATAGCTCAACTTTCATGGACCCTATGATAAGTCTCCCTTGGTTGTGAGTTAACCCCCAAATAAATTCCTTTGCTCATTAAATAGACTCTGTGGATTAATCCCATTATCCTGGGGGTTAACCTGCAACTTCTAACATACCACAGCACAGAATATACATTACTATTCCAAAAGGGAGGAAAGGGAGCACAGTAAGGAAATGCTGGACCAAAGCAAGACTGAAAACCGGTCTTTGGCAAAGTCCCAAATCTGCATTTCTATATCTGATGTCAAAATACTCTTCAGATCTCCAACTCATTTCAGCTTTGTTGACTGCAGCACACTATTCTTTCTCTTGGACTGGCTCTATTGCCTGTTAGCAGCTTTCCTTGGCAGGTATCCCAAGACTCTGGCATCTCTAACATCCTGGCTGACCTGAGCAATACAGACTTCACCTTTACAGCTTCATGTGACTGCCTTTCTGGACATCTTCAGGTATACCCCTGACGTGTGCCTGGCCTCAGTGCCTTTCCTTAGTTGCAAAGGGAGATTACACAAACCCTTTCTTATATCCTTGGTTCTAAAGCATGAACCCATATGGCCAAAGTTGCTAAGTTCTGCTGCTTACTGGGACTGGAACATGGTCCCCTTGTTGAATTATATACATCTTTACCAGCTTTGTGTTTTCAATTGTCTCCTTCACCACCTAAGTTGGCTGTCCTGGCACTTATTCTCTAGAGCAGGCTGGCCTCAAACTCGGAGATCTACCTTGACTACACATGAAGACACCCAAGTGGTAATGATTGTGTTATTATAAGTCACCTGTCTTCACTGTTTCTCAGATCTCTTTAAATATTTTCCAGCCTCTCATTCCCTAGGAAGCTCTGGGTTCTGTCCTGAGGTACCCAGAGTTTCAAAGTTCTCCGTTCTCCATCCTCAAGGATGCTTCTTTTCTTTAGCTGACTTCTGAGGTAGGTGTTTGTATTCAGTGAAACCTATTCCAATCGGACACATATACTGTTCCCAATTTCTAGCTCAAGTTAAAACTTGAGACAGCTATAACATTTGGAAAGACTTGGGGAGTTCACCCACTGGTATTGTGAGATTTATCTCCTATTGCTAAGAGCCAACTGACTTTATTTTCCTTCTTTCCTTTTTGCATACTGAAAGCTACTCACTGTGGATGAGAAAGGAGCTTGCAGGCTTACAAGTTTAAGTTAAATATTTTCCACATTGTTTTTGTTGGTTTGGGTTTTCTAAGACAGAGTTTCACTATGTTGCTCAGGCTAGACTTCCAATCCTAGGCTCAAACATTCCTCCTATCTCCACTTCTTAGGTGGTTAGGGCTAACACAACCATCAACTACATGGTTTAAAAACATTTAAATTTATAAACCAACTAATTTTTTCTAGTGACAATTTTGTTAGTATGTATGTAGAATTAAGTGGGTAAACCCTGCAAAGTGTTAGGCAATGAGAAACACTCTTTTCAATTCTGTGCACTGTGAAGGCCATAAAGACTGCAGCTGCTTCTGTTAGCTAAAAAAAAATTACATTACAGTTTTTATTTTTTTTCATCTACGGAATACATACATGAAATAATTTCTTTAGTGAAAGTTATATATTTTCATTATATGAGTAAATTGAATTATTTTTTCCCCATGGACATCATTTGTCTACTGTAAAATTTGTCAATTGTAAAAACCTGCATCCTTGTGAGTGCCTCCTGGCTTAATACTTGAAATTTTTTTAATGTAGATGGGGGTAGAAGATTCAAAAAAAGAGAAAGTAGGAGTTGGTGGTCATGTAAATGACCACATTCCTTGTCATCAGAGGATATTAAAGTAAATGACAGTTCTATGTGATTTCTATCACACAAGCCACAGTCAAAGTGACTGATATTGGGCAGTAATAACCATTAACAATACCCTTGACAAGAGTGTAGGGTACTGTGAGATGGTGCTCTGATTGGTCAATAAATAAAACACTGATTGGCCAGTGGCCAGGAAGGAAGTATAGGCAGGACTAACAAAGAGGAGAATTGAGAGAACAGGAAGGTGGGAGGAGACACTGCCAGCCACCACCATGACAAGCAGCATTTGAAGATGCCAGTAAGCCACTAGCCATGTGCCATTTACAGAAATGGATTAATTTAAGATGTAAGAACTGGATAGCTAGAAACCTGAGCCATTAGGCCAAACAGTTTAAATGATAAAATTCTCTATGTGTTTACTTGGTTGAGTCAAAGTGGCTGTGGGACTGGAGGATGAGAGAGATTTGTCCTGACTGTGGACCAGGCAGGACTGGAGAAAACTCCAGCTACAAATGGTGCCCAACATGTTGGCAAGAGTTTCCACCTAAAACCTGACAAAAAAGATTCTAAAAACAGTTCCTAGTTGTTTCTCTCAAGTTAGTGGCAGCCTGCGTGTTTGAGCTACTATGGCGGGTTCCTGGCATGTGTGCTCCACCTGCAGTATGGCGGGAATGAGGCCTCTGCAAGTGGCACATTAAGCTGCGTGGTGGATTTAGCCTTTGCAAGTACAAAACAAAAAGAGGTTCCTGGGCTACACGTTGCTTTGATAGAAGCATAGTCCCACTATTTCTGAGAGTTGATGGCTCCCAGAGCTGGCAGAAAACATACCACCACCATGTTGGGAAGCAGAAGTGGGTGGAGCCAGCAGCCACAGTGCCATTTCAGTCTTAGAAGGTTGCAGTTTAAAGCAATAGGCTCAAGGTAATATAAAAAATAAGTCATGTAAAGATGGCTACCACACAGTGAATCTGGATTATGTTCTCTTTGATATTTGTAACTGAAGAAAAACATTTGATTGCAAAAGCTGTTGAGTTATGCCAAAATGTATATTTTAAAGGTACCTTGACTTCAAAATTGGATGTAAGGATATGTTACTTTGGAAAGGAGGCTCTGCTTTTGTTCCCACAGAAAGTAAGAGGCTATGGATTTGTTCCAGATTAAGATACATCAGGTTTGACCAGCCAAGACCCGTTGAAAGATCTCCGATGACACCATGGCCCAGATAATCCAACATCCAGATTGGATTCAAGGCAAATGGCTCAGACGATACACCCTCACGGACTACTCTATAATCCTAAAATTTTCTTTGTGTCCCCATAAGATACAGCGCCCCCCTCCAGTAGGAAGTAGTGAGAGAAGCTACGCCCAAATTCCCAAATATACCAAGCTGGCTTTGGAGATGTGTAAAAGTTAAAACCTTCCTTTTAAAAAAAAAAAGAAAGAAAAAGAAAAGGGGAAGTGCTGTGGGATGGTATGTATGTCAAATTTCCCTGATTGGTCAATAAATAAAACACTGATTGGCCAGTGGCCAGGCAGGAAGTGTAGGCAGGACTAACAGAGAGGAGAATTAAGAGAACAGGAAGGTGGGAGGAGACACTGCCAGCCACCACCATGACAAGCAGCATGTGAAGATGCCAGTAAGCCACTAGCCATGTGGCAAGGTATAGATTCATAAAATGGATTAATTTAAGATGTAAAAACTGGATATCTAGAAGCCTGAGCCATTAGGTCAAACAGTTTAAACAATATAAGTCTCCGTGTTTACTCGGTTGGGTCAGAGTGGCTGTGGGACTGGAGGGTGAGATAGATTTGTCCTGACTATGAACCAGGCAGGAATGGAGAAAGCTACAGCTACAGTAGGGAGATGGGGATGTTATAATTTCCACTTGTTACAATCCATCCACACAGACAACTATTTGTACAATTACTCAGAAAAACAATTCAACTAAGATAGTTAAGGAAATACATGTATAACTCCAGTGGTGCCTGACAGGCAAAGGGAGACTGGAGTACAGCAAGCCGTGACTTCACCTAGCTCAGTCTCTGGCCTGAATGAGTCTAATCCTTACATTCACTGTGTCACCTGTCACCTGGTCCTGCAAATAAAAACCCTCTGCACCTCTGCCAGGCTCTGCCCCACAACAGGGTTTTGCTGGAGCCTCAGCTGCAGGGTTGGGTATGGGCTGCAGGTGCCTGGAGAGCACTGTGTTCCTGCTGCACAGAAGTAGGTGGCTGAGTCTCCAGGCTGAGAATCTGTGATGTGCAAGGAGAGCTGCTTATCACTTTTACTGAAGAAGACTGTGAATCTTCCATCTTCCTTTTTATTCGACACGGATCGTATGGCTATCAGAAGTGTAGGGCCTTCACCAGAGAATTGCCGGTACCATGGGAAGTAGTCAAATGCACTGTTCTCATAAGTGCAGTTCAGAACTGAAGTCCCTCCTGCCGAGACTGTCAGAGATTGGGGACTTTGTCTCACCTGCTGCTGGTCACGTCTGTCCTGCTCCTGGCCGCTCACCCCTGTGTAGAGACACAACAAATGTCATTAGGTTAGGTTCCCGGGAATGTACTTGGTATTGATGCTTTTTAACATTTATGATTTTTGTCTGGTGCCCCAGTTCCCTCATGCATTCACATAAATTCCATATTCTCAAGTTTCTCCTTCGAGACTCACAGGCTAGGTGAAGGGCCAAGACTAAAAATGATGCTTTCAGGATCTTGTCCATTCCTCCTAGATTGAAGCTTGATGAGAACTTGGAAGGCCTTTTATCTCCCCTAGAACACAGACTCTAACTTCACAGGCTCTAAGTTCTTTCAACAGGCTCCACCCCTCACAAACACTTTGTCTAAAGCTATTTCTGACATAGGAAGTATTCCCAAATTTTGTTCAAAGTTACTATTGCTGAAAATACAGTCACTGAGAATAAGAAATCCTGTCATTGTAATAATATCATTATACACTCTTGGCAGAAATGTGTATTAATATACACACCAAGAATAGCAGTGTGAATTTTCTGAAATACACAAAGAAAGAAAGAAAGAAAGAGAGAGAGAGAGAGAGAGAGGGAGGGAGAGAGGGAGAGAGGGAGGGAGGGAGAGAGGGAGGGAGGAAGGAAGGTAAAAAAGAAGAAAGAAAAGAAATGAAGGAAGGAAGAAAGAAAGAAAAGACAAATAATAAAATTCTATCTAAATAGATTATACTTCAGCATCCTAGAGGTGTTTTGTTCCTTCTTTATCATTTTGGTGTCTTTTCTTTTTCCTTTATCCCTTTCAGCCAGACATCTCTCCAGCACACACTATCTGCATCATCTATGGGGAACACATTCCATGACGTCCTAAAGTCTCAAATCACAAACATTGCCGAGCCACACACACACACACACACATTGAATTTTCTGCTATACATACATATGCATCCCCGAAAAGCTTTAACTCTTTCACTGAAATGAAATACATGTGCCTTTTCTTATGCATATCTAAATGGCAGCACCTCACAGCACTGATACCTGCACAGACTTTCTGATGACACAGATGGCTGCTCAGTGAAAACAGACCAGTGGCATGGACAGCAGGGAGATGCAGAGCAAAGATGATCACAATTAGTGGTGGGGGATTTCTGATAGTACCAGGAAGAAAGGATGGTTTAAAACAAATGGACTTGTTATTTCTGAAGTTTTCACTAGCTATTAAAATATCAAATGATTGAAAACAGGGACATGAAACTGAAAAAGGTAAACAGGATGAGGAAGAAGTCCTGTGTATTTGCTGAGTGTCTAACTGCCTACTGTACAAGAGTGCTCAGGTGTCTTTCATAACACACACTGTTCTATCTTCATTCCTGTCTCAGCACTCAACAACAGAAAACTGAAGCCTACCGAAGATACCTGTGAGTCTAGACAAGTTGATGAAGGAAGGGTGTGGACACTGCTTCCTGATCCAGTCAGAGAAGATCCTGATGGAGAAGATTGAGCTGGCTTCAAACCATGAGTAGATTTCCCAGTCGAAAGGATATATAACATAATTCTAGGCACAGGTCATATCAGGGTGACTGGAGATCAGACAAAGTGTGGGTGACAACCTTAGAAATGTACATTAGAGAAGGTAATGTGGCCCCAGCCATGAAGGATAGCATATATCTTCATAGTGTTCACTTGCAAATTCCTATTTGTCCTCACTATGGACCCTGGATATTCAGGTATAATATAGATAAAAGGCTAGACAGATACATGTTTTCTTCTCTAGTTAAACTTAAGGATGGAGGAGATAATGGTTTTGTTATTTTAAATAATCATCTCTAGCTTATTGAGCAGTGTGTGGAAGAGCCACAGCCTTCACCTGCTCTGAAGCAGCACTGCCTCTCTGTGGACAAATAAGGTCTTCACTCAACAGTGTCCTGAGCTTAGAAGACCATTCCTTGAAGAAAGAAATGCATTGAATCTTCCTCTGGAGCCAAAGTTTTTGACATGGAATGTGAATGTGTCTTTGTTGAGGTCAGCTATAGCCTAGTTTCTCTCTTCCCCTTCCAGACTTTTCTCCATGTGTCCCATGGTTCCCTATCTTTCTATTGAGCCAAAACTACCTCATTCTGGAGAATGAGAGAAGCCAGTCATAAGACAAAAGGACATGACAATGATTATTATTTACAATAAAGCTTATAAAATAAGCAAATGTTTGGATTTCATGTCAAATTTATTGACCCCTTATATAGACTAATTGTATAAATGGTGATTATTAAATCAGTTTTCTTTCACTCATTTTTTTATCATTTTTTTATTTTTGAGATTATAATATAATCATGTCAATCCTTCCCTCCAAAACTTCCTGTGTTCCCTCCTTGCTCTCTTCCAACTTTATGGGTTTTTCTTTCATTAATCATTGTTACACATATGTGTATAATCATATTTATTCCAAAACACATAAATACCGTATGCTCATCTGTAAAATGTTACTTATAAGTCCTCAATTCATTCTAAGATGGATATTTATGTTCAGGAGGGAGAATATATTGAGAATTTAAAGACCCAAATCTTTAACCTACATAGCCAAAAGTTTACCAGAAGTTAAAACTCTTTCTATACAGAAAACGGATATTAAATCAAGCAGATATTCTATGGTGAAAATTTGATGTCTCATGATAGGGAAGAGCCACACCCACCCAGCTGAAGGTTTGTGTACTGGCTGCAGGTGTGTGGGGAGCACTGTGCACTCATAGCACAGAAATAAGTGCCTGAGTCTGTGGTCTGAGAGGAGGAAATGTACAGAGAGCTGCGACGTTCCTGAGTGACTGTCGTAGACATCAGTCTTCCACTCTGCTTTGTTCCAGAAGGATTGTAAAACAGGTTCTTCAGATGTCCCCCAGGACTTTGGTGAAACCACTGCACACTGGTCAAAACTGTGGAAAAATTGCACTGCAGCTCTGCACGCTCTTCCTCCTGCAGAACCAAGGACACAGGATTCTGCTTCACTTGTTCAACTTTCACCCCTGGTTAGAAACAGAGAAAGAGACACAGATGGGGTCATTGAGCATCCACAGACCCTGAACACACCCCATGTCCTCTGAGAAGGTGGGAGCTCTGCAGGACTCCTGGTCTGCTTCCCCACCCTTCATGTGCTGACAGAATCCTCTCTGTCCCCTGAATGTGGACAGCCAGACTCACAGCAAACCTGGGTGCACAGCAGCCCCAGCAGAGAGCACAGCAGCCTCTTCATGGTGCTTGTGTGGCTGCTGGAGACAGAAGCAAGGAACCAAGCCCTGGACTGTGGTGTCATGATGGCTGTTGAATGTCCCTCCTCCTGCAACCAGTCAGCTCCACCCAGGAACCCTGCCAGGCCAGACACTGCAGAGTTCCCTCTCAGCCTTCTGAGCCTGAAGCTCCTCCCAAACCAGCCCTGCCTGAGAGTCTGGGTGGAACACAGTGGGGGGCAGGGCATTCTGAGATGACTCTGGGGTTCTGTGGGTTAGGGATCTAGGAAGAAGGAGAGGACCAGCCCCTCCCAAGCAGAAAAAGCCTCAGCCACACACAGAGCCAAGCACACTCAGAGAAGCAACAGGTAAAGGTTTAACTCAGGAAACAGATGCATGTTCTGACTAAAGACCCTTTACTGGGGCCTGAGAAATGGCTTAGCAGATAAGGGTCCTTGTCCTTCCAAGAGGCCTTAGTTGGCTCCCCAGCATCTACTTTAGGTGGCTCACAGCTGTCTGTAGCTCCAACTCCTGGGACCTGACACTCACTTCTGTCCTCCTGAGAACCTGTACACAGGTACCATACATTTTACACAGACCCACTCTCATACACATTGAAAAATAAAAAGAATCAACACCCATGAAATAATTTAAGTAAAATCACTGCAGTAGCAAAACAAAGAGCATCATGATGATAGAGTAAGTATAGATGTAATGGTTTAATAGTTTTAGAATCATTTTAAAAAGTGGGATACTCCTGCACTAGTAAAGGTTTCTTCCAAATATTGTTTTAAATATTACTGTTGGGAATCTCTGCTCAGGCTCCACTCCTCCCATTCCAGATCCTGCCCCTCAGAAAGCCCACCAAGGGTCGGCTCCTCTCCTAGAGATGCTCAAGACTACATCTACAGGGTACTTTCGACATGGTCTCCAGACCTGCAATGTGATTTCTCTCCTGCTTCCTTTCCAAGAGTCACCCAGGAATTGCTTTGCTCACATTAAACCTCGTCTTATTAACTTGGCCTGATATGATTCATTGCATCACTGGAGAAACCCACTATCAGGGTACAGAAAACTTTCAATGACAGCATAAGAAGGAAGTGCAATGGGGAAAACCAATATAGGAGTCCTGTGTTCCAGAGCGACAGGGGCAGCAAGAGGTGGTGTGCTACTGCACATGTGACTGCTGGGAACAATGCACTTGAGTTCATAACAGTAGAGGATGCATTTCAAAATTTTCACTATAGAGATGATTGCTTGAGAAATGAGACTAAAAATGAAACATGAACAGCGTGAAGACTGGGAGAGGTAGGTAGGGGTTGCTCTGAGCTTACGGAGGTTTAGATGCCTTCCTCATTGCGACAATGGAGAGACAATGGGGAAGAGACACTGTCTTTCCCTTCGCCTGTCTCTGGCATCTGCATAAAGTATGTTCTGTCAGAACACCTACCAGAGCAGTGGAGAAGATTTTAAAAAGTAACTATTCAGTAACTTCTTCTGTGAACATAATGTATTCAGATCACACTCTCCACTACCACCCTGCTCTCCCTACAACTCCTCCCAGAACCCACTAAATCCCTCTCCCCTGCATAAGCCAGGAAGCCAGAACAGGACCCTGAGGGCCAGAAGAAAGAGCTTAGGAGAAAGCAGTAGGGTAGTAGAACACAGGTAATGTAATGTCAAAGGGGGCAGGAGAGGCACTAAGGGGAGAGGGGTGTGGCAGGGTAGGGGGAGAAGGAAGGTTTCTGTGTGTTTGTTCTAACCTATGAAAACATCATTTACCTTTTAGAAAGGAGCATCCTCTAGAGGCCCATTTGAGAAATAACAAGTTCACAGCTGCAGTAGACTTCCCCCTGTCTTTGTTGACTTCTGAGTGTGAATCCAAGGCTTTCATCATGCACAAAGGAAGCTCAATGCTTTCTAAGTAGAAACTCATGAGTTTTTAGAAAAGAAGAATACTAAGTTGTGAACTGAAATGGGAGAATAAGATACTTTAGAGTGAGAAAATTACAGCATTTTTACATATTTCAAAACAAGTACCAGGGACATAGAAATCAGAACACTGCATAGTTACCAGATTTCTACACAACACCATCAAAATACCCAAGAAAAAGATGCGATTGATGTTGCTAGGAATATTGTAGATTTGTTATTACATGAAGAGTAAACTAAGAAGTACAAATTTGAATAGTTTATAAAAGTTCAATTAAAAAAAAAAACAGCAAGTCTGCTACAGACAGTCTTCACTTTGATGAACTGAAACTCAAATTCAACATGATGAGAGACTTAGTAACCTGTGTAGTCTCTTGACTTTTCTTATAAAATACAACATAATTCAGAATTGTCACCTGGCACAGTCTACGTCTTTCCCACTGAGAAGACTATGTCACGCATGGATACTAGGGGGCAGGAGTTATGAGCATTGCATTCCAATTAGACTACCAAATTTTGAGTGTTAATTGTAGGATTAAGTCCCTGTCTCTCCTCTTCTCCCTCCTCCTCTCCTTCTCCCTCTCCTCCTCTCTTCTTTCGTCCCTCCCCCACCCCTCTCTCTGTGAGTCTCTGTGTGTGGCATCAATCAAAATGAAGTCATTGAGATCCTTAACAGGTAACATTCAATGAAGTAATTTTGTGACAAAGGAAGAACACAAAGGACAGAATCCTCTTTAGACAGATCAGTGTGCCCAGGTGGCAGCAGCAAGCAGTGAGAACAGGAAAGAATATTGGAAGCTGTATTATATTCAACTATATAGGGAGGGGAGCTACAGATTCCAACACCAGAAACTGTCTGATGATACACCAACATGACTTTGAGTTAAGGAACCAACAAGCAAATAGTCACAATGTAAAACAGCATTAGTTAAAGGCTGTGAAATCTTGATGGAAGCTTCTATGTGTACAATGAATGACAGTGGGTCACATGAATAAGTCCAACTCAGTCATTTATCCTAGACAGATCCAAGACATATTTATGGCCACTTTATCACCAACTGGCAAGTGAAAATTGTAACTGAGGGTATTTGGTGATGAACAGTCTTCAAAATATTTTACTTTTTGAACACCACTCAAAACTGAAGACCATGTAATCATCACTGGGCTCTCCTTAGACCTTGAGTCAGTTTGGGAAAGGGACTCTGGAGCACGTGCTTCATTATCCCCTCATTAAATATTCTTCCAATCTGGATAATTTATCACATATGTGTTCTACAAAGAAATCTTAATATAACAATTTATCACATTAATACTCATATTATGTCTTTTACATGCATAAATCTAGCTTTGGAGAAATTAGATGAACTTATTAAACAACAATCTCAGTATCAGGCATGGGAGTTATTGCCCAGGGAGGCCTCAGAAGTATACAAAACAACACTGAATATTGTCATGGTTCTTGGCTGTCCACTATAACTAGATAGTGAGAGACTATGGCTAAAGCCACCACATTCTACAGTTGCATGACGTAGAGAAATCAACCTTGAACCGACAGGGAAAAGGTCCTCCCTGCTGCTTAGCTTTCTTAGCTGGAAGGTCCTATGCAGGCTGCTGGGGAAGAAAGGTCCCAAGAGTATTAACCAGAGCTGGACCCGCATGCTACAGTACTGAACTTCCAGTAATATGTGCTCAGTGGTGTAACTGTGGCCTGATTGCTACAGAATAGCAATGCTTTCTGATTGGATTAGAAGCCTATTCAACAGGAGGGAATTCATGCCTAGTACAGTGACATGGTCAAAAATCCCATGGTTCAGGAGGAATTAAATACTAGGAGGAAACAACTATTGTTATTTTGCTAAATGGTCACATCAAACTGCCTTCTAAGTATGTGTTCATACTCAAGGATTATTGCTAGTCTCCACTTCGGTTGGAATATGTGTTTCAGCGAGTTTCTATAACCAGTTTTCTATCACACTGTTTTGTTCAAAATGGCTGTAGTGTTAGTTATCACTCTCCCATATTCCTCCCTCTACCCTGCCCTCTCATTCCCACTCCTATTAATCCTGCTCGTTCCATTTCCCCTTTTATGGAAGTCATTTTCTGTTTCCCCATCCTCTGAAGATCCCCTCCTCCCTCATGGCTTTTATTGATACTTAACATCTATGGATATTTCAAATGAAACACACATATTAAAAGCTAGCATCCACATACTTGAGAAAATACTCTGTTTTCTCGGTCTGGGTTATCTTGCTCTGGATTACTGTTTGCAGTTCCACCCATTTACCTGAAAATTTCATAATTTCATTTTTCTTATCAGCTGAATAAAACCCTACTGTGTAAATGTACCACATTTTCAGAAATCACTCATCAGTTGATGGACATCTAGAGTGTTTCCAGTTCCTAGTAATTATGGATACAGCAACAGTGAACATGGAGGAGCAAGCATCTCTGCGGAAATATGTAGAATCTTATGGTTAAATCCCCAAGATTGGCATAGCTAAATCTTGTGGTAGATCTGTGGTCAGAATTTGGAGGAAACTCCATACTGATTTCCATATTGTTTGTGACCATTTATATTCACATTGACAATGAGTTTTCTCCTTCATATCATCCTCTCAGCTGGTGTCCTGGTCCTCTGGCTCTTACAATCTCTTCTGTTCCTTCTCTGTGGTGCTCCCTGAGCCTCATGTGTAGGGATTGCATTGTAGATGAATTAACTGGGACTAGAGAACATACGATATTTATTCTCTGATTTTTGAGCAGTTGTCTATGACTACAGTAGCCCCTCTGTGCTTCGAAGTAAAGCTTCTTTCATTAGGGTTTAGAACTACACTTATCTGTGTGTATTAGTGGTGGTGCTATGTAGGAGGAGCTGCAGTCACCAATGAAGCTTATGGAGTAACACGCACCAGTGAGCACAGCTAGGATGAGTGTGCTCTGGAGAGGCAAAGCCCCATGGGGGTGTCTCCATAAAGCCCTTACTTCTGCTGGTCCTTGTCCTGCTTGCTGCTATCTTGTCCTTACTGGATTTGTCATGGTATAGTTGTTGATTGAAGAATCCCACTGTATCTATTGTAGTGAGATTGTTTTATGGGAAAATCTCACTCCTCACTGGACAATTTAATTGCAGATCATAACAAAGATGGTTTCTATGGAGCAATGGAGCTTAGAGATGTGAGACCAGCTGATGAAAACAAGGAAGTTTCATGCATTATAGACACATGAATTCTGTCTGTGGAAAAACAGGCTGATGATTAAAAAAGGCAATTATGTCCCTACATCCAAAGTTAGGTCTGAGTTCCTTGGTCATGTAGCTTACAGAATTAATCTCAAGTTTCAGTGTGCACTTTGAGAAAACAAAGTTATGAATGGAAGTTAAATGACCTTACTGTGTGTAAAGAGAAACTGATGGTTAGCTAGACCACTTGATTAAGGTTGTGTTAAATAAAATCAGGATAAAAATTGCTACACTATAACCACAAACTGCTGCCTGCCAGTACACAGGAACTGGCTGAAATATATTGACTTGCTTAAAAGTTATATTATTTATATATAATATATATATATGTTAATCAATAATAAAAGAATCATTGCTTTAGGGTGAAGATTTTATGGTTGGTAAATTAATACAAAGGATAATGTTTAATTACATGTGGGCTTCTAATAAAGCATGTGACTTGTGATCATAATGTGATTTATTCCTGTATAAGGATTTTAATCTGGTTTTAGAAAATATATAACATGCAGTTGTAAGTTTATTTCCTTATTGCATAGAGATTTTGTCTTAGGTTGTATAAAATGGTTAAGAGAAAAATAAAGATGCAGATAGGTATTCTGTGTGTGTTTAGCCTCCTACTCCACATCTCCTCTCCAGTTTCCCTGACCTGCTGTAGCTGGACTCCAGCAGTGTATAGTTATGAGTATTTAGAATATAGTTAGAAGCTGTATTGATTTAAGAAAATGGTTGTAGAAGGTTCTCCTCTAGGGTCTATGACATCTCCAGCCATGGGTAGTTAACTAGGTTTACAGTATTGGGTCTGAATTCATTGCTACTGAGCAATCTTGAATTCAATAAGGCATATGTTAGTTTCCCCAAAGATAATAGTGCTATTATTGTTCCCTTGTGAACATTTTGCCATATGATTATTGTTTTGGTTCATAGTCTTAACACAAATTGGTAGGATTATTTTTTGCTTTTCTCCCTTGGATTCTTACGTGGCACCTTCATTTACTAAGATAATTTGTCCCCAGGGAAGAGTCTTCAGGTCATTTCTAGCTAAGTTCCTCCAAGTCCTATGTCTAAAGTATGTGGTGCCATTAGAAATAGTGTCTTACCTTGAATTTCTATGAGGCAATCAAAGGCAATGGCAATAGCCCGTTTCATTTGGAGGAACCTATGGAAGCCCCAACTAACAACTTGAAGAAAGGTTTCCCATGCCTGGCACTGGTATTTTATTTTTATTAGAGTTGGCATTCATTCTAGGTTTGACAAGAAATCTTCTGAGAGATTCTATTCTATGGTGTGCCATCAAAGTAATTTTTGAAGTTTAAAAAATTGAGTTTCACATCTCATTTTGCTCCCTCAAGGTAAGACAGCAAATACTACTTTGTTGTTCTTTGTGAACACAAACATAAATATTTCTTTAGAGACACGATGGCCTTTGATTTCAGATCTTTCTTCCTTTATAGGGAGAGAAATATGAATACTAGATCATTTTACTTCAAACCAGTATTTTGTTTCCAGAATTGAGATGGATCAAAACCTTGACTTCCCTTCTCACACTGAAGAATTACCTGAAAACCTAACTCCAACCCCAGGTGAGTGACTACACCACACCCTCGGGATTTAAGCAAAGTGCAATAGCCTATGAGAGTGGATGTTAAGGGGAAAGAATTTTTCAAAAGGGTACTTAATGACCAGGTTGCCTTCTACATGGTGTGTAGGACAGAGAAGGAGCTGCGCCTCAGGCATCATCTTGGGAGTTCCAACAGCTATGTTTCCTGAGCAGCTTCACTAAATGAATGCTGTTGGAGAGTGTGAAGGTTTCAATGAGAATGGCCATAGGTTCAAAAATCTGAATGTTTGTTTCCAAGATGGTGGACTGTTTAGGAAGGATCAGTAGGCGTGGCCTTATCAGAGGAGGTGTGTCACTGGGGTGGGCTCTGGGATCTCAAAGCCCAAGCCAGGCCCAGTCTCTGCTTCTTGTTGGTGATCAGATGGAAGCTCTCAGCCACTTCTCCAGGGACATGGCTACTGCCTGCTGCTACGCTTGCCACCACAATCATCATGGCTCAACCTCTGAAACTGTAATCAAGTCCTCAATTAACTGCTTCCTTCTGTAAGTTGTCTTGGTCATGGTGTCTTTTCACAGCAATAAAACAGTAACTGAGGACAGAAGTCGGACTGAACTCTTTGTCTCATG
>NW_023504510.1:0-1139 GCF_004664715.2 Peromyscus leucopus | reverse complement strand
TAATGATTATTTTGTTGAACTGGAGTTCTAAAGCTCCTTGCACCCGTATGCACAGTGCTTACCCTCTAAAGCTGTGTAGTGGCTTTCTTCACCTCTTTGACTTGCTTTGGTCTGAAGTCCACTTTTTCAGATGAGACTTGATGTGCCAAGTCTACAGACTTCACTTACTTGGCCTGCTGATCCCTGACTGTCAGTTTTTGATATTCTTGTTTATGAGAATTGTTTGATAGAGATACAAATAGTATTTTTCTTGATCCAGCCAGTTAGCCTGAGGATTTTAAATGGCGAGTTGAAGCCATTTATATTTTTTATATTAGTTACAATATGTGTAATATATTAACATTATTCAAACCCAGACCCTGAACATCATGTAGCTGAACATCCCTTCCATGATTGTCATGAGTCACCTGTGGTCATGTTGCAGTGGTGGCACACCACAGTTGCTAGTGGTTTCTGGGATTAATGTCAAAGTAGCGCAGGTGTCTACTTTTCTGTACAGTCAGTGAGAAAATCTCAGTATGTGTCTGCTTCTTAATTCTACCCTCCCCCTAACATATAAAAGACAGAACAATTGGTACCTATACACAATCACTATACAGTAATGCTTGTTGTTAAAAGATCTGTATGGAGCTTTAATCAGTATATCTCTACTTCCTATATTATAATGTCTTATGCATATAACCTGCTGCTGCTGATGTAGTTCTGCATCTTTCAAAGATTTAGAGTGGATTAACTAGATCATGATACCTTAATTTAATAGGAATCATGTCCTTTTAACTTGATAGTAACTTGCTGTTGTCATGATTTTGTTGGTTGATGTTTTTGTTGTGTGGCTGATTGATGTTCTTTCCTTCCCATTTCATATTAGGGGTTTGTTGGTTGGCAATGTTGGACATGATGACTTCTTCCTGTCTTTCCTCTTTTATCACTTCCTCTCATGAATTGTTTTGTTTTGTGATTTTGTTGAATTTTTTATTTCTCTATTGAATTGAAGAGATCACTTGCCACATACAGCAATCTTGGTTGATAGTTATTTACTTTCAGACCTTAGAGAATATCATGGCATATTTTCTTGGCTTTTAGAGTGATCTAGTCTTTTCTGATGTTTCTGATTTGAATGTGGATTGATGTTTTCCCCT
>NW_023504509.1:0-25000 GCF_004664715.2 Peromyscus leucopus | reverse complement strand
GAGCTACCACCACCCCTTGCCAAGACTTTTGACAGAAGAGTATATCACTGTGTCCCGTGTAACTGAACAGACTTTGGAGATCCAATGTATTTAAAAGCCAGTGTTCTTCCTTGGATCTACATCCTCAATGGTCCTGTAAAGCAGCTGAGTTGGCAGCAGGAACTGTTCCCTGTCATTGATGCTGGAGTTTGGGGAATCTTTGGAGTGGGTGTCATCATTGTTAGGAGACACAAACAAGTGGGAAGAGGCTCTGACTCTTCCTGCCTCTTCATCTCTTCTCCTCCATCCTTAGGGACTACAGGCCTGAACACAGGGTCTGCTGAGTTGACGTAGCCCATAAAGACCATGTCATTCAATGCCTGCAACAGGCTTTGCTGTCTGTCCAATGGCCTTGTGTGAATGTCTCCTGGAAATATTATTGCTTGTCAATACTTGATAGTGTTTTCTCAACTTTTCACTGAACTAATACCTTATTTATTAATCCATTTATTGTGTTTTTTAAAAACTGGATCTCTTTAAGTAGCACTGGCTGTCCAGGAACTCAAGATGCAGACCAGCTTTGCTTTGAACTTAGACATCCCCCTGCTTCTGCCTTCCAAGTGCTGGGATTAAAAGTGTGTGCCACTACACCTGGCCCTAATATCATTTTTATATGAAACATTTTGCTTTCATTTTTCATTAGTTTTATGTGTCTCTGTCTGTACCAATGAATTTAATTGGACTTACTTACAGAAGCATGAGAGAGCAAGAGGTTATTTACAGGAGTGCGAGGTTCACCACTAACATAGACTTCTTGCCCTCTCCAGCAACTGTTTCCTTTTTCCTTTTTTGTTATACTTGTTTATTTATCAGAGAGGGGATGTGTTCCCTGGTGCACATGTAAATGTCAGAGGACAACATGTGGCAGTCAGTTCTCCATTTCACCGTGTAGATCCCAGGGGCTGAACTGGAGTTCATGGGGCCATTTTCCTCCCCATTCCAGGGTTAGCTGTGTGTAAATCCTCAGGCAGGCTCAGGCCCCTGAGCTTCCTGCTGCAGTGTTGACAGTCAAATCACCCACAGGGCCTGTGGAGGTCATCCCAGCTGCAGTGAGTTCCAGACCAGGGAAGACAGCACTTTGCAGCTCTCCTCTCCCTGCCTGGCTCTCATGTTCTTTCTGCCCTGCCTGCCATACTTTTTGAGTCTTGGGGAAGTTGGTAATGGTGCCTCATTGAAATTTGTATTTTCATTTGTTTTTTCAGCTCAATGTATCAAAACAAGGACCTGGTACACTCTAGGTAGTCATTCTACACTGAGCTACATCTGAAGCTCAGAGACTGAAATATCTTATTATAATTTTTTTTCATTTAAAATTTTAATGTTTTAAGGATTTATTTTTTACTTTACAATATTTAATTTTAACTTTAATATCTTATCTTAAGCATTTAATTATGAATTTTTACTTCAATATTTTATTTTTAAACATCTATATCTATTAATTTTAAATATGTGTACGTGCATGTGTGTGTGTCTCTGCACATGAGTGCTGATGGTCATGGAGGCCAGAGGCATTGGATCCCCCTGGAGCTGGAGTTACAGGTGATTGTGAGCCATGCAACTTGGGTGCTAGGAACCAAACTCAGGTTGTATGCAGGAACAATAGTGCTCTTCACTGTGGTGCCATCTCTCCAGCCACTTACAGTGTTTTCAATTTGCAAAAATCACAGAAAATAGTATTAGCAACTGTCACATATACACAACTAGACTTAAAAATTCCACTTGTGATTCTTAATTTTGATTTTTTTAACTGTTTTGTCTTTAAGTGACTCGTAGTGTCTTGATTGACATTACCTATCACTTTACAAAGACTCCACTGGATCTGGGGTCAGACTCCCTAAGTTGGACTGGGACTTCCTGTGACAACCTGTTGTTGTATAACCAGAGTGAGGGTCACGTAACATGAGAATCAAAGTCTGGACTTGGGGCTCCCACTTCAGGACCTGGCTTGGGTTAATCAGCTGTTTTCCCCACACAGGTTGTTTGATGGTCATACACCTGTGTTAGCTATCACAGACACAGAGATGATAAAGAATATACTAGTGAAGGAATGCTATTCTGTCTTCACAAACAGACGGGTAAGTAACTTTTTTCCTTCCTTCCTTCCTTCCTTCCTTCCTTCCTTCCTTCCTTCCTTCCTTCCTTCCTTCCTTCCTTCCTTTCTTTTTTTTCGAGACAGGGTTTCTCTGTATAATTTTGGTTCCTGTCCTGGATCTCGCTCTGTAGACCAGACTGACCTTGAATTCACAGAGATCTGCCTGCCTCTGCCTCCCGATTGCTGGGATTAAAGGTGTGTGCCACCACCGCCTGGCCAGCTTTCTTTTTTAACTAAAAAAAAGTTGAAAGATTCATGTTTGTTATTTTTATTTATGTGTATATATGTGTGTCTATATAAGTGAATGCCACATGTGTTTAGATGCCTGTGAGGTCAGAAGAGGGTGTGAGGTGCCATGGAGCTGGTGTTCCAGGCAGTTGTGAGTGGCCTGACATGTGTGCTGGGAACTGAACTTTGCTCCTCCAGTAGAGCAGCAAGTGTCCTGAACACTTGAGCCATCTCTCCAGCCTCCCCCTTTACTAATGCTAACCTTTTCATTTTAGTTATTGAATTTATTTTGTTTTGTTCATTTGTTTCTTTAGAGACAATTTTTTCCCTGTGTAACTCTGACTCTCCTGAAACCCACTCTGTATACCAGGCTTGCCCCAACTCAGAGATCTGCCTGGCTCTGCCTGCCTCTGCTTTCCAAATTCTAGGAGTAAAGGCATGTGTCACACAAACAAATATTGGGTATTTGTTTTTATTTTTTATTTTTGGTTTTTTGAAACAGGATTTCTCATGTAACCCTGGCTGTACTAGGACTCACTCTGTGGACCAGGTTGTCTTTGAAGTCACAGAGATCTGCCTGCCTCTACCTCCTGAGTGCTGGGATTAAGGGCGTCACCACCACCTCTTGGTTACTTACTGAATTTTTTTTTAAAGGACCATGAATTTCTGATCCTCATTCTTTTTTTTTTTTTTTTTTTATTTATATATTTATTATGTATTCAGCATGTATGACTTCAGGCCAGAAGAGGGCACCAGATCTCATTACAGGTGGTTGTGAGTCGCCATGTGGTTGCTGGAATTGAACTCAGACTCTGAAGAGCAGTCAGTGCTCTTAACTCTGAGCATCTCTCAGCCTTACTTACTGAATTTTAAAAAATGAGATAAATATAGATTCACAGTGGCTTCCACAATAATATACATACAGGGTCTAGGCATTCATTTTGCTAATGAGAAAGTATAAATATACTATATTATTGTAATCTAGTTGTGGATGGACACTGTTGTCATCTAGATTGTATCTCATGGGCCCTTTCTTATATCTGTGTAGTTTAGTACAGTTATTCACAGGTCTAGCTTTGTGTGGTGACAAGCACTGAGAATACAGACGACTCCTTAACCATGCAATTCCCTCTTGCTAGTCCATTAGCTACTTTGTTCGCCTGTCTTCTTCTCTTCACCTTGTGTATCCATTTTCCTTCTCAATGGATTGTGGAGTCAGTGTTAGGTCTGATGACTATTTACCTGATCCTTCTGTGTGGGTTTGCTTGAATACACATTATACACTTTTGAGATTTGTTCTTAAACCTATGGCTTTATTTATGTTAATTTTGTGTAAGGTTCAGTGTTTTCTGTCTTTTTTAACCCATCTGTATTCCACTGACCTATCTGGGAAAACATATTAGTTCTCTCTTTCTACCCTGTGGGTCCTGGGGTTTGAACTCAGGTTGATGGGCTTGGCACAAGCACCTTTACCTGCTAGCCGTCTCTTTGGCCTTCATTCAGCCTTGGGTCATTTGGTGAAGTTGGCAGAAGATCTAGTTTGCAGCTGCCCTTCGTCAAGTGGAAGCCATTTCCATTTCTTCCTGTTGTGCTGAGCACTTTCACATAAGGGCGTGTTGGGAGACTCCACAGCAGTATAAATTATACATATGGAAGGTAGAAGGAAGTTCCCACCAGGGAAATAGAATTATGTTTTCCCTTTTATCACTGTATAAAGAAGTAAGGGAAATGGATTTCTACAGCATTATTCCTAAACAAGCAAACAGCTCCCGAACCAAACAAACTGGGACTAGAGAGGTGGCTTAGTGTCTGAAAGCTCTGAAAGAGGATGGGAGTTGGTTGCCTACATCCACATCCAGCAGCTCACAACCACCTGTAACTCCTGCTTTAGGAGATCCAAATCCCTCCTTTGGCCTCTGAATACACTGCACACATATGTGCATATATTCATACACATACATACATATATACATACAGTACTAAAACAAATCTTGTATAAAACCAAACATCAAATGCTCTAAGTGTCTCAGGGCTAGGGAGATGGCTCCGTGGGTAAAGGACCTGAGTTAGGATCCCCAGCATCCACCTAAAAGCTGGGCATAGCAGCATGCATGTGTTACTTCAGAGCTGTGTTTGGAACTATGTAGCTCCTAGGAGTTTATTGGCTAGCTTCTCTAGCCAAACCAGAGAATTCTAGATTCAGTGAGGGACCTGCCTTAAAAATGTAGTTATAGAAGAAGATGCCAGACCTCTGGTGTCCAAATGACCATGCATACCATCACTCTAGTCTACACACACACACACACACACACACACACACACACACACACACACACACACACACACACCGCAGTATCCCTTTTCACGTTGCTTATGTTGTAAATACTGAGCTGGAGTACTTGTCTGATGCAAAGTTAGCTTTCTATATATCTCCAAGCCTTTTGCCATGTGCATAGCTCTGGAGAATCTGCTATATCGTTTCCCCATCTTCTTCCCACTCCCATAACTAATTTTCCAACCATAGACAGATTTATATTTAGAAGGATGTGAAATATAAAAATTTGAAAGCTCAACATGCCACCCAGTGATCATCTGATTTCTTATAGGCTGTGAGGAAATTCTGACCCCCCCCCCCACATCTGGCATGAGGGTTGAACCATAGTAAACAGTCGATAACTAATTTTTATATAGCGATATCCACTTAGCACTTTTGCAACCATGGAAAATTCTGGACTTACAGAAAGCCAAATTTGCATTTTTTTGGACTCTAGGAATTTGGCCCAGCGGGGTTTATGAAAAAAGCCGTCTCCATGTCTAAGGATGAAGAGTGGAAGAGAATGCGAGCCTTGCTGTCTCCCACCTTCACCAGTGGAAAACTCAAAGAGGTGACTGGAAGGACTTTTAGGTGAAACATTTGTGTGACTTGAGTCCCCACACTTAACTACGGATGTCTTTGTGTTTTGTGCTTAGATGTTCCCCATCATTGAACAGTATGGAGATATTTTGGTAAAATACTTGAGAAGAGAGGCAGAGAAAGGCAAGCCTATCACCATGAAAGAGTAAGTAGTGATCCATGTACTGCGGTTCTGGGAGAGGAAGGGCAACTGGGGCAGAAGGGTCATCATCTGTGTGTCTCACATGGTCCAGCTGCTCCTTCTTCCCTTTAGACACTAGATGACAAAATATTCAGTTGCAAAGAAACATGGTCATGCCAAGGTCACGGGGTAGGGGGAGGGTAGGAGGGGAAGATGCTTGGTTAGTACTGAGGTGATTTTGCCTGTCCTGCCCAAGAATACGAATTTTCAGGCTTCTTGGTGCATGTGTTAAATTCCCATGTCTCTCTCCTCAGAGTGTTTGGGGCCTACAGCATGGATGTGATCACAAGCACGTCATTTGGTGTGAATGTTGATTCCCTCAACAACCCAAAGGACCCTTTTGTGGAAAAGGCCAGGAAGCTCTTAAGACTTGATTTTTTTGACCCATTATTCATGTCAGTAGGTATGTATGATGGTTCTTCTGCCTTTTGACCCACTGCTCTTGTCTGTGGCCATGTTAGTCAGTTCTGCCTTTCTCTTCCACACTTACCAAAACTAACAGCTCTATAGGTATGTAATTTACCTCCTTAAAGGTGAATTTTATTTTTTTTTGCATTCAAAGATCTGTAGCCCATTACTTTAGTTTTAGAACTTCATTTTTCTTTTAGACAGAGTTCCACTGTGTTGCTATAGCTGGCCTGAAAGTTGCTATGTAGACCAGGCTGGTCTTGAACTCAGAGTGATCCCCTTACCTCTGCCTCCCAAGTGCTGAGGTTAAAGGTGTATGCCACCAGTCCTGACTTTGATTTAGAATTCTTTTATTTATCCTTTGACAGTATCATATAGGCATACAATCTATCTTGATTATTTCTACTCATAACTCTCACCTCCCATTTCCCTCACACACCCCAACACATCTTCCTCCCAATTTATGTCCCTTCCCATGAGTCCAATCAGTGCTTCCTCCAGGATGCTGACCAATATTATTGGCATGATCTCATGCAGGTGGTCAGTTCATGAGTGGGCCATGCCATGTCCAGGATATGGCATCTCACACCACCCCTCCCTGGATTTTACTTTATTCCCACACCCTCTTTCATGATGTTCCTTGAGCCTTGAGTGGTGGGGCTCTTGGTGTAGATGTAGGGCCCAGCACTCAACAGTCATTTATTCTCAGCACTTTGATCACTTAGGACTCTGCATTGACTGATGGTCCACATGGCCCATTACCAATGTCAACTGCAGAGTACTTAGTTCTAGCCATGTTGCACATTTGCACCATCATCCTTCAAGCAGCCTTGACCTAAGTCACCACCAGTTCACTTTCTATATATTTACATATTCTGGGTATTTTATTCACATCAACGGGATCATAGACTATGTGGTTTCTGTGACAGGTGTCTGTCATTTAGCACACAATTAAAGAAGCAAGCATCACAGTCTGCTGTGTCTATGAACAAGTAATATTCCATATCTGTTGATGGACACTGAAGTTAGTTTTATATGTTTGCTATGAATTTTGCTGCCATGAGCATTTGCATACAAGGTTATGTTTGAATATTTGTTTTTATGTTTTAGGGGTATACATTCAGAATCATTGTTGCTGAGTCAAGAACTAACTATTTTTAACATATTAAACAACCCAGCATATGTTTTCCAAAGTAGCTGCAGTTTTCTGTCTTCTAGAACTGCAGGGGAGTTCCAGGTTCTCCATGCTCTTGCCTCTTCCATGACTTTGGTCATTGCACCGTAGTGGATATGCTGTGGGCTGGCCCTGTGGTTTTGATCATTTCCCTAGTCCTAATGCAATTAAAAAACAAAGTTAGAAGTTTTAATGTCTGCTTTTTGATCATCTCTCTCCTACACAACTGAATTGCTTTAACATTTTGAAAAGATTTACATTTATTTTATGTGTATGAGTGTTTCACCTGCACATATGCATGCCACAGGCATGAAGTGCCTGCCAAGGCCATAAGAGGGCATTGAATTCTCTGAATCTGGAGTTACAGAAGGTTAAGTGCAGCCATGTGAATACTGGGAATCAAACCCGTGTCTTCTGCAAGAGCAGCCAGTGCTAAGGCCTGAGTCATCACTCCAGGCCCTGTAGTAATTTTTGGGTATGTGCTGGGTACAATTAGCAGTGGTGCTTCATTTAGGGTTTTAATACTTTCTCTATCAATTACATTTCCATAACAGTTCATGTGTCCTTTTGTCTATATCCCATCCTTCATCACCTAATAGCATCCTCTCCTAGTCTCCTTTTAAGCATTATTCCATAACCACACTTATACTTGTTGACATATTTACATTTATAGGATAGATTCAGGAAGTGAGGGAGATTGTATGTTTTCTTTCTTTCTCTTTCTTTCTTCCTTCCTTTCTTTCTTTCTTCTCTTTCTTTCTTTCTTTCTTTCTTTTTTTTTTTTTTTTTTTTTTTTTTTTCTTTCTTTCTTTCTTTCTTTCTTTCTTTCTTTCTTTCTTTCTTTCTTTCGAGTTTACATCATTGAGCTTAGCTTTAAAGGGGCACTGGGTACCAAATTCAGATCTTGTGCTCACATGGCATGTGATTTATCAATGAGCCATCCCTCCAGGCCTGGAGTTAGTTGTTTTAAATTTTTATTTTAATGTAAAGTTTGATTATTTGAGATTTTAAAATTTAAGGCTGTAAGCTTCTCTCTGCTTTTTCCTTGCAGGATCTTGGTGTGTCTTCATTTCATACTCTCTCAAGACATTGTCTATTCCTTTGCCGTGTAGGGGAGATCCCAGAATCTCATGCAATCTAGGAGGCACTCTGCCATGAAACTATATCTCAACAAATTTTCCCATTACCTCCTGGAGTTCTTTGACTTAATTGCTTTTTAATAAGAGTGTATTGATTAATTTGCACATTCCTTTGACTCTCCTCATATCCTTTCTGTTGCTAGTTTTGTTTTATATCATGACAGTTGAGATACAAATGCTATCTTGGCTGTTCTTTTTTATTACTTATTTTTTAGCTAATACCAAACTTATTTATTTATTTGTGTGTGTGTGTGCGTGTGTGTAGTCAAACTTTTCTTTGGGCTGGAAGCTCACAAATAATGACATAGACACTTATTACTAGTTATGAAAGCTTGGCCTTAGCTTAGGCTTTTTCCCAACTTGCTTTTACAAATTAAATTAACCTGTTTCTTTTCATCTGTGTTCTAGTGCATAGCTCGGTTACCTCTCCTCTGTACTGTATGTCGACTTCCTCAGTGTCTCCCTGGCATCTCTTTGCCTCACTTCTTCTCAGAGTTCCTCTCTTTCCCCAGAAGTCCTGCCTAGTCTCTTCTGCCTAGCTATTGGCTATTCAGCTCTTTATTAAACCAGCCACAATGACACATCTTCACACAGTGTAAACAAATATTCCCCAATGTATACGTCCTGCCTTGGCATTTGTGTGGCAGATGAGATCAGAGGACAACTTACAGTAGTTGGTTCTCTCCTTCCAGAGTATGGGATGCAGGGATCAAACTCAGGTTGTTAGGCTTGTCTGCAGGACTCTTTAGCTGTTGAACCATGTCAACGGCCCCTTTCTGTACTTTCTGGATCCACACAAACTACAGGAGCAGAGTTAAATCCAAAAGTCAGATGTCTTCCTTTGGCTCTTCTAAAGTGTAGAGGAGCATTATGGTGGTAACCCAGTGTGAGCAAGGCCACAGACAGAATGGCTTCTGGTTGAGACTTGGTGACTTATTCTTTAGATTGCTTCATGATTTCTCTAAATGAAACTTGCATTTTCACTAAAATTTATTTATTTTTACCTTTTCTTTCCAGTACTCTTTCCATTCCTCATCCCAATATATGAGATGTTAAATGTCTCCCTGTTCCCAAAGGATTCGATAGCATTTTTCAAAAAATTTGTGGACAGAATGAAGGAAAATCGCCTGGATTCTAACCAGAAGGTAAAGAGTGGTGGACTCATGAGAGTCCAGAGTTTGATAATATGTTGGGTTATGAAAATGTGAGCTGTGTGCTCCATTTATCTATCACTAAAGGTAGATAGAGAAGGCTAGATTTAGAGTGAGAGAGAAAGAAAGAGTATTTATATTTTCTAGGAGAGAAGTTAGAGTTTTGAAAATTTGATAGAAAACAACCCAGGAATTAAACCTTAGCAATAGGAATGAAAAGTAGATATGTAAGGACTGAAATAAAAAAAAATGGCAAGGCACAAGACCAAGACCACCAAATCTCCAACATAGAGGACCTCTCGAAGACACACTCTCACTGAAGAACTATTGGTAGCTGTTGGCTGCAGAAGGAGGGTGTGGCCACCAGTAGGTTTCTCCTGCACCAGTGGATGTCCCCACAGCCAGACACATATGGGCAGCACCACCTGGACTCAGTGGGTTATTGAAAAAGAAGAGGTCATGAAGTTTGGAGGAAGAAATGTTATAAGGGATAGAGAAGGGATCGAATGGAGGAAATGGTGGGGTGGATAAGACAATATCTCATTGTATACATGTAGGAAATTCTCCAAGAATACCTAAAAATGATTAAAAGGGGGGGAATACTATTATCGTCTCCTTCAAAAACATTCTCAAAAATCAAGGCTATTGTTTAAATTTGTATCTCTTGTAATTTATTGTAAATGTGGTTGATATAGTAGCTGGATGGCTTCCTGGTTTAGCCACTGGTACTTTTGTTCTGTGATGACTTCAGCAACACTAACTTGAGTAATCAAAGCTTCTGCATGGCTGATCCACCTCTGACCTCTGACCTCACCATTGACCTTCTGTTTTTGCAACTTCTCTTTCTGCTTCTAGCACCGAGTGGATTTTCTTCAGCTGATGATGAACACTCATAACAATTCCAAAGACGATGAGTCTCATAAAGGTAAACAAGGACTCCCTGGTCTAGGGACAAGGAAGCTCTCAGGGAGTGGTCAGACCGCTCAGAAAATGTGTGGGAAAGTTTTCTAGCAGAAGAATACCCCTGCGGAGTTGATGGCAGAAGGACATGGCTATTGTCTCCAGGGAATTTTCTAGAAGCACAGGGGCACAAGTCTGTTCCAAACATAAAGGGTTTCAATAAGGAAGTCTTCAGTGGTCTCTGTGTGCTCCCTAGGTCTTTCCCAGCACACTGACTGGGAACTCTGCCTAGACATCTGACTCTAAACATCCAGTCAGGAGGCATGTACCCAAATGGTGCTGGTGTTTTCTGGGAGCCTCTGCTGTACATGAGTTCTCTACCTTAGTCTTGCTAAAGATTTACTTTTCTTTGTGTGATGAATAACTGGCACCTGGGGAAAGCCTCTTTGTACAAACACACTGGCTCTCTTCATTCTTTTACACACTTAAAAATCACTTGTAGATTTTTATCTTCTGTGTATATGCACATGGGCACATCCCTAGGTGTATGTATAGATGCCAGAGGAAGGCACCAAGTGTCTTGTTCAACCACTCTCTGCCTTCTTTCCTCAGGACAGGGTCTCTTATTAAAGCCGGAGATAGGCTGGCAGCCAGCAGGTCCCAATGATCCTCAGAGTTGGTGTTACAGGTGTGTGTGTGACCACACTTGGCTTTTTACATGGTGACTGAGGAGTCAAACTCAGGTCTTCATGCTTGTGCAGCAGGTGCTCTCACCCATTGAACCATCTCTCTAGCTTCCTATCTATGTTTATGTTTTAATTTAAAACCATTATTACTATCATAGTTGAAAAATGATGACATCCCAGTTCCAGACTTAATTCTACATGTGTGCATTAGTAGTTAATGTAAAGAGTCTTCCATCCTTTCTATTTGCTTATTTCTAGTACATACAATTGCTTATATATAACAATATGATCTTCTAGGTCCCCAAATTTGCTTTTAAAAGTCATCATGTATTTTGTGTTTCAAATTCTCTCCAGTTTGCCCACTTGAAACCCTTTAATGTGATTAGCTAACTTCAAATTCTTCTATACCTCTCATCCTTTGGAGGCTGGGTCTCGTGTAGCCCAGGTTGACATCACGTTCATAATGTGTCTAAGAATTACCTTTTAATGTCTATGCTACCATGCCTAGTTTATACAATGCTGGGGATTGAACCCATGGCTTCAAGCATGCTAAGCAAGCTCTCCACCTACTGAGCTATATATCCTTAGCTCTTCTGTTTCAATTTTGATTGCTAAATAGATATTAATTTTTAAATACCCACTGATTGTGGGATTATAGTCAAGTTTCAATTTAGTAACAAGGACTTAAAGTAATTGGAAGAAAAAAATTGCCAACAACAGAATCATAACACTCATGGAAAAGGTTTACAACTGCCTGTAATTCCAGCTCTATGGACTCCAATGCCATCTTCTGCTCTCCATACACACATAAAAACATTTTAAGTTCTAGCAAAGGACTAGAGTTCAGTTCCCAGCACCTACCTCTGAAAGCTCAGTCTTTTACAACTCTGTGTCTAGAGGATCAGATGCCCTCTTCCGGCCTCCATGGGCACTATCCTGACTGAAGCAATCTTCCCCTTCTCTGACTGTGTTCCATGGATGTCAGAGTGCTAACAGCCCCAGGGTGACTGAATGATTTCTCCATATTTATCTCTAGGGAAACAGGAGCCTCATTGATTGTCTCCTTCTTTTGTGACGATCCACTCTGACCTGACTTTCCTGAAATATTTTCTTACTTTCAGCTCTGTCTGACATGGAGATCATAGCCCAGTCAATTATCTTTATTTTTGGTGGCTATGAAACCACCAGCAACACGATTTCCTTCGTCCTGTATTTACTGGCCACTCACCCTGATATTCAGAAGAAACTGCAGGAGGAGATCGATGAGACTCTGCCCAATAAGGTGAATGGATGGTGCTTTAAGGAGGAGGGAAAAGGAGACACCAATCACCGTCAGTGGTGTGTGTGTGTGTGTGTGTGTGTGTGTGTGTGTGTGTGTGTGATAAACCTACACTGGCTATTTTTCTAAATCACTTCCCATCATGTTTTAAGAAAGGCTTTCTCACAGAACCTCCAGCACATCAATTTTTTAGGCATTCTCCCCACTGATCACCAGGTAGGCCTTTACTCTGTGTCCCCTACCCCACTGCTGGGATTATAGATGTGTGCAACTGTGCCTGAATTTATGAATTATGTGTATCTGAACTCAGGCTTTCATGGTAGACACTTCACAAGTTGAGACATCTTAAGCCCCAAGCGACAGTTATTCTAATCACTTTGTAAGGGGCTGGATAGATGGCTCAATGATTAAAAGCACTGGCTGTTCTTTTGGAAGAACCATCCAGGTTTGATCCCCAACCCCAAATGGCAGCTCTCAGCTGTCTGTAATGCCAGTTACAAGAGATCTGACACCTTCTTCTGACTTCTGTGGGCCCTGCACTCATGTAGTACATAAAACACATATGTAGGCAAAACAATCCCTCCACACATAAAATAAAACAATTTAAAAACCTTATAAAATGTTTTGTAATTGCCTAGGACCAATGCAATGCTGAGTTCAGCTTTGGAGCTACTGAGAACTCAGCAGTACAATGCAAACCTATTGAAAGCTAATGTAAAATCCCAGTACAAATATTTTTCTTTCTTTCCAGGCATCTCCCAGCTATGATAAAGTGATGGAGATGGAGTACCTTGACATGGTGTTGAATGAAACTCTCAGATTATACCCAATTGCTAATAGACTTGAGAGAGTCTGTAAACAAGATGTTGAAATGGATGGTGTGTTTTTTCCCAAAGGGTCCATAGCAATGATACCAGTTTATGCTCTTCACCATGACCCACAGTACTGGCCAGAGCCTAAGGAATTCCGCCCTGAAAGGTACCAGAATCCCCAGAGTGTGAACCCACCCTGAACATGTTTGCCTGTATATGCTATGATGTGTCTTATGGGATGATGATCTAAATGTGATTTTGCATCCATTTGCATTCTGTGATGAGAATGGCAGAGAAAGGGAAGAAAAGAGAGGAGAGGGGAAGAGAGACTGGGAAGAAAATATGACAATTTACATACAGAGTGTTTTCCTCCTACCTTAAGTAGCAAATGACCAATTTAAGTGTGAGACAGGAGCCCATTTTCCTTCTGTCTAACTGACATGTGCTTTTCAGAGATGAACCCAGCATTATCCTGAATGGACTTTTAGATTTTTAAGATATATTCCCTCTTTTCTTTGTTTTATTCTTTGACAATTGCATGCTTGTATAATGTATTTTGGTCATCTCCACCTCGCATTACCCTGTCTTTTCTCCCTCCCACAAGGTTGAATCCCTATTTGTCTTCAACAAGTCTTCCTCCTGTTTTCATGTCTTCCTGTTTTCTTGTGACTCATGAGTTTAACTAGGGTTGCTTGAATAAGAGTAGCAAGCACAGAAGTTATTTACTGGAGAATGAACAACTCACCAGTAGCTACACCATTGAAGAGAAACTTCCTCCTACCACAGAAACCGTTAATTGTCAATAGCTCTTTAGGGAGGCGGCACCTCATGAACTCCCTCCCACCCATGACAGAGTGTATCAACATGGGTCCAGTCTCGTATAGGCAACCACAGCTCCTGAGTGTGCAAGAGTACAATGGCTATGTCCTGTCCAGGTCATAGTGTTTCACACACCCCTTTCATTCCCTTATTCTTACGTTATTCTGCCCCCTCTTCTGAGATGTTCTCTGAGCCTTGTTGGGAATGATATTGATGTCCCATTAATCACTGAGCACTCCACCATCACCCATTTTCAGCATTTTGACCAGTTATGACTCTCTGTGTAAACTATCTCCCACTGCATTCAGAAGCTTCTCTGACCAAGGCTGACAGCAGCACTAAATTTGTTTATAAACATGAATATTTAGAAGGCAGCTTGATACCATGTCCACTTAGCAAAACAACAGTAATATGTTCTACTCTAGAGCCTATGAACTTCCTAGCCATTGAATAATTGCCCAGATTTACAGTACCAGACATTAATTCCCTCTGTGAATTGAAACGCCAATGCAATCAGAAAATGGCTGGTTTCCCTTACCCCATAACCCCATAATTACACTAGTGGACACATAGGATGAATTTTCTGTCAAACAGCAGTTGTCTTATCTATTATGTGGAAACTCTTTTTTTTTTTTTTGGTTTTTTTGAGACAGGGTTTCTCTGTGTAGTTTTGATGACTGTCCTGGATCTCGTTCTGTAGACCAGACTGGCCTCAAACTCACAGAGATCTGCCTGGCTCTGCCTCACAAGTGCTGGGATCAAAGGCATGCACCACCATCGCCCCACTTCATGTGGAAACTCTTATAGGGCAAGGAGGATGGAAAGGACCTTTAGTGTATGATTCTCAGATTCCAATGTCTGCGAGAAAAAGTTCAATGAACCTTTCCCCAAACTATCTGTATGTTATCTGTTAGATGTCTAAAGGACAGTTCATGTATGTAGCTCTTATGTTTCTACCCTTTGTTGACTTATGATTACTCTGTGTCTCCAGGTTCAGCAAGGAGAACAAGGGCAACATCAGTCCTTATGTATACCTTCCCTTCGGTAATGGACCCAGGAACTGCATTGGCATGAGGTTTGCTCTCATGAACATGAAACTTGCTCTCACTAAAGTGCTGCAGAACTTCTCCTTCCAGACTTGTAAAGAAACACAGGTGAGGGGAAGACTATCTCTATAAGTGATGTTTTATGGGAGACTTTTTTCAATTGAAGGTTCTGTGTATTAAAACAAATATGGTTGCTTGAGTTTTAATAATTTGTTTTATGGTCAAATGAGTTATTTGTGTCTAGGCATGAGCTAATGAATCTCTTATGCTGTGTCTGTATAGAGTACATTATGAAGAGTTAGTGCAGGCCAGTATGACAGGATTATATGCATTCTGTTTGAAGTTCCAGTCATGTCCATTGAAGACTGGATATGCCATATGCCAGCCAGAGGTGCAGTGATCATGTCTTCTTTATTGGGTGGTGCATTCTTCCAGAACTCACAGAAGCCCTCCTCTGAAAGCCTTGTCAACCATAGGCTATACATTATAATCACTGAGGAGCTTTACAACTCACATATGGGGTCTGAGATGTTTCTCAGTTGGAAAAATGCTTACCTTGCATGCACAAAGCCCTGGCTCCCATCCTCAGAACTGCATGAAGTAGCTGTGGTGAAGCGTACCTGTAATTCCTGCACTCAGGAGAGGAAGGCAAGAGGACCAGAAGTTCAAGTAACCAACTTGGTTACATGACACCTGGTCTCAAAAACAAAAACAGACTCATGATGCCTGGCCATTTCTGAAATCCTAAAATAATTCACCGAGAGTGTAGCTTTAAAAGCTCACCACTGACTTCCCATGTGAGGCCAAGTTGAGAATCATTATTGTAAAACACAATTGCTGGAGCTCAAGAGATGGCTCAATGGTTAAGAACACTTGTTGCTCTTATAATTCGGATTCAGTTCCTGCCCCTACATAGTGGCTCACAGCTATTTGCAACTCCAGTTACAGGGCCTCTGACACGCTCCTCTTGCTTCTGTTGAGACTGCACACACATGGTATACATGACTATGTGCAGGCAAAACACTCCTGTACATAAAATAAAAATAAAAAATATCTTTAAAAAGTCTCTAGTTATGCTGGGCGATGGTGCCACACACCTTTATTCCCAGCACTTGGGAGGCAGAGCCAGGCTGTGAGTTTGAGACCATCCTGGTCTACAGAGCAAGATCCAGGACAGGCACCAAAACTACACAGAGAAACCCTGTCTTGAAAAAAACAAAACAAAAAGTTTCTGGTTTTGATGAACTCCAACCTTATGGGATATCTTGATGGTTCTGCCTCACTTCTCTGGAGCTTTTGCTCCAGAAAACAGGTAGTTGTCATATTCCTATAAACCATGTATCTCTTCCCCTTTTTATTTTGCTCTCATACCTCAAGTTCTTGTTCATTCCACCAAATGAATATTCTTTTGGGTTTCTTTTCTTATTTATTTTATGCTCTACTTATGACTCCTGCAGGATGTTTTCATCACCTATGCTAGTACTTTGTCATTAAAGTCTCCAGTTTGATTGTGTTTGTTCTCTCTGTATTGAAGGAATTCCCTTCTCTTTTCTATATTACCTCATATTATTCCTATATTACCTCATATTATTCCTGCCACGAACTACAAATGGTTCTTTGAGGAGAGTTTGCATATTGAAAGTAAATGTTTAAAGTATGGCTAATATATAATACTATTTCATAAAATACTAAGCTAATTAAACAATTAACAGATACTATTTGTATGTATATTTTTATACACATTTTTTGTATGCCTCTTTGGGAAACACATGTATACTTTGCAAAATTTTAAAAGAATAAGATGGGGCATTTGGAGAAAGGGTTTACCTTTTCCTGAACAACTTGTTCTTGTTTCATGAAAAGAGATGGCTAAGATTTATGGGTCTTCTGTATTTAGAATGTGGCTTCTCTTTGTCAATTACTTTTATTTCTGGGTGAATAGAGGGATGACAGTGTTTATTCTGTGATTTGTGATTTAAGGCAATTGTATAGCTTTACCTATACACAACCTCACTTACGTTAGTACTTTCTCACTGAAGCATTTAAATCATAAGCATATACAGGGATTTAGACAGACAAAGCAAGATTCAAATTTTGAGACTTAATGGCACACCTGTTAAGGGGCATAAGCTCTGGCAAGCTCCACTCATCTTAAATTTGACACTTCTCTATCTCCCTGACAACTTTGTTCCCCTTCTTTCTCCTGTGATCAGAAGATCACTCCACTGGAGGCATTTCCCCCCTCCATCAAAGCATCATTGAAAACATTGTATGACTTCAAATTGCTCATTCACTCTATTCTTGGAAGCCAAGAATAGATGCTAGAAAAGCAAGCAAATGTCTGTCCTCCTAAAGACTTATCCTCAATGGGCTCAACTCTCGTGGTGACCTGTGATCTAGGAGTTGAGGTCTGTCCACAGACTTGAAATATATCTTCTCAGGGTTAACTTGCAAGTTTCAACAAACCAAAAGTAGCTATTCAGGGATTAAAAAATAATATGACATATTAACTAGTAATCAGGTTCAAAAATGTGAAACTTACCTGTTTTACTCCAAATCAGCACAGAACAGAAATAACATCAGCCAACATGACTTCATCTCAGGCCCTGTATACAGTAGAGTCTCAATCAACATTGTACCCAATGTATGGTTTGGATGTAGGCTCTCACCATATAATTGACACAGCCTGGAGAGTAAGAAAGTCAAAACATACAACATTAAATGCAGTTCCATGTTTCTGTAAAGCATTATCATCCTGAATTTTTTTAAAAAAAACTTTTCTTCTGGGGTTGCTTTGGTTCATTCATTGATTTCCAATATTTTTCTTCCACTATTGCAGATCCCTCTGAAAATAAGCCGAAAGGCAATGTTTCAACCAGAAAAACCTGTTGTTCTAAAGGTTGTGCCACGGGATGAGATCATAACTGGAGCATGACTTCTTTCAAGGACTTCCACCGTGTTCTTCAAGAAGGTGCTATCTAAGAACACTGGACTCTTTAATTTACTTCAGGAAAAAAACCCAGATGAAGATGAGGCTTAATTTCCTGGCCTTGATGCATGGTTATGGATTCAGTACCTCCATTGAGCTTTCTCAGTGTCAATACAGAGTACCATCTAATGTAAAGGAAATGACTAAGTCAGTTGACAGAATGAGAAATTCATCTTCTCTGGTCCTCATGGGGCTACTTCCATCCACATTTCTTTTGAGAGTAACTATGCTATTGTAATGTAATAAACAATAATTTTTAAATGAAAATCTGGACCACTGTGACAATTTTTATTGTAAAACTGGTATCAGATGCTCTAGTTGCAATATTCTGCAATAAATGTTACACTGAAAATGTAAACATTTCTTTTTTAAAAAATAAATTTATTTTATATCCTAGCTGCAGTTTTCCCTCCCTTCTTTCCTCCCAGTCCCTTCCTCTGCTGCCCGCCTCTGTTCCCACTCCCCAATTCATTCCTCCTCTGTTTCTGTTTAGGAAAGGGCAGATTTCCCATGAAAGCCAACAGAACATGGCATATCAAGTTGCAGTAAGACTAAGCACCTCCCATGAATTAAGGCTGGTCAGAATGAGGAGTAGGTTCCCACAAGCCAGTAAAAGAGTTGGAGATAACCCCTGTTCCCACTGTTAGGAATCCCACAAGAGGACCAAGCTACACAACTGTAACATATATACAGAGTGCCCAGGTCAGCGCCATGCAGGCTCCGTCATTGTCAGTTCAGTCCCTTTGAGCCCCTATGAGCCCAGGTTAGCTGATTCTGTGAGATTTTTTTTGTGGTGTCCTTGACCCCTCTGGCTCCTACAATCCTTTCTTCCCCTCTTCTGTGGGATTTCCCGAACTCTGCCTAATGTTTGGCTGTGGGTCTGCATCTGTTCCCATCAGTTGCTGGATGAAGCCTCTCTGATGACAGTCCAGTTAGTCACCAGTCTGGTCACAGGCGATGGTCAACTCCAGCTGTATACCTGCTATTGCTAGGAGTCTTAGTGGGGGTCATCCTTGTAGATTCCTGGGAGATTCCTTTGCATCAGATTTTTACCTGAACCTGAAATGCCCCCACTTTCCAGTAGTCTCTTTTATTAGTCTCCCTCTTTGTGCCCCCCAACCTGATCACTCATGTTCCCATCCCCATCTGCCCTCTCTCCACTTGTGAAATCTCTTCTATTTCCCCTTCCCATTGAGATCTGGGCATCCCCCCATAAACACTTATTTAAATTTCTATTTTATATTCTTTGAGAGCTTCATATTTTGATTATATTAATTTCTTTCCTCCAACTGCTCCAAGACCCTCCTCCACCTTCCTTCCCACCCAACTTTATATTCTCTCCAACTGTTTCAAATCAAACCAAACTATGGGGTCCAGTTCATGTTGGATAACTATTCCTGGGTGTAAGGCCTGCTCTGGAGTGTAGCTGGCAAACACAATGTCACCCCATTGATGAAAACTGACTTTCTTATCTCAGGAGCTATCAATTGACAACATTTCCTTGGCTGAGGGTAGGACCCTAAGCTCCTCTACACTGAGATTTTGTCTGGTTTGAGCTTGTGCAGATCTTGTGAATTCTGTCACGGTCTCTGTGAGTTCCTATGTGCATCTGCTATGCTGTGTCTGGAAAAAGTTGTTTCTGTGAAGTCATCCACCACCTCCAGCTCTTACAATCTTTCTATCTTCTATTCCACAGAGATCCCCGAGCCTAGAGGGGAGAGGTATGATATAGACATCCTGGTCAGAGCTGAGCATTCCAAAGTATCCTCCTCTCTTCATGTTGACAAGTTGAAGGTTTTTTGCTAATTACTACCTACTACAAGAAAAATCTTCTTTGATGAGGGTTGAGTGATACACTATTGTGGGGATATAGCAATATGTCATTAGGAGTCTTTTTATTGCTATATTCATTTAACAGATTAACAGTAGTAGATATTCTTCTAGGTGTCATTATTTATCTAGTTGAATATTGTTGGCCTTATTTACAGTGTTGGCTATGGGTTCCATCTCATGAGGTGGGCCTGAAATCCGATTTAAAAAGTGGTTGGTTTTTCCCATAGCATGTGTGCCACAACTGCACCAGTGGGCGTGTCTTTCAGGTCATATTATAGCTTACATGGTCCACAGCTGGGTGAGACTGATGATTACTTTTCTCATCCAGTGTTGTGTGTAGCACCTTCCAGTACTGTGAACACTACCCACTGACCTGTGTTTTCATATGTGTTAAGAGGGAAGATAGAAATCAGAACCAAGAAGAACCAGAAATAAAGTACTTCTTAAAATAATTAACTTTATTAATTAATAATTTTAATTCTTAATTAAATTCCCATTAATAATTTTATTCTTTGAGAATTTCATACATGTACACAACATATTTTATTCATTTACATTCCCCACTTCCCTGCTCAAATTCCTTTGGATGCCCTCCAAGTCCCTCTCCCAACTTTATGTCTTCTTTTTGTTTATAAACCTCTGAGTCTAAATAGTGCTTCCCATATGTGCATAGTGTGGGGTCACCCACTGGAGCAGAGGCAACATCTGGGGCTACACCCCTGGGAGAAGCTGACTCTTCCTCCTCTAGCAGTCACCAACAATCATGAGCTCCTCAGATCTGTGGGAAGGACTCATGAGCCCTTCCACATCCATGCTGGAATGTTGACTGGCTGATCTTATGTGGGTCTTGTACAGGTAACCGGAGCTTTTGTGACTTTGTGAGTGTGATTGTTCTGTCATGTCCAGAAGACACCAAGGAACTGAATCCTTTTGGCCTTCATGGTCACTGGTATGTAGGTCTGGTTTAGATATAATCTTATTAGTACAGGTGAGAGCTAACCCTTGTTGACTTTTCCTATTGCTTGGAACTATACCCCTTCATTGTGCCATCATTTGTGTGTATGTTGTATGCTTGTGTATGTAGCCATGTGCTCACAGGGGTGTGCATATGTATGTAAGTACACAGGTTGATGTGAGGATGTCTTCCTCAATTGCTCTCCACTTTATTAGTAGTGTTTTAAATTACATTTCAGCATGTGTGCACACCTGCAAAGGGATCACGGTGCCTATGTAGAAGTCATAAGACAACTTGCAGGAGTTGGCTCTCTCTTTCTACTATGTAGGTCCTAGGGATTGAAGCCAGGTTGTAAGTGTTGGCAGCTGGCACCTTTACCCACTGAGCCAGTCTTGCTGGACCTCCACTTTACCTTTTGAGATGGATCTCTCAGTGACTTGGAGCTCATTTCTTGGGCAAGACTATCTGTCTAGCATGTTCCAGGGATGGCCCTGTCTTTGCCTCAGTACCACTAGGATTATAAGCATGCACCACCTTATCTTTTTTTATGTAGTTGATGGGGACCTGATGTCAGGTGCTCATACTGAGTCATTTCTCCATCCCTAAACAATCTTTAAAAAATGAAATTTATAAATCACTGGTTACTTTATTATTAATGTTGATTATCATAACATTTCCTGATGTTTCCAGAAGGCAAATAACATTTTTTTTGACACGGTGTCTCATTTTGTTCAAACTGGCCTCAAACATGCTATGAGAATGACCTTGGACTTCAGAAATTCTTGCCTCCACCTCTCCTGTTCTGGAGTTACAGTTGCACTCCACCACAGGTGATATATGCTGGGCTGGGCACGGAAGTCAGGGCTTTGTGACTCCCAGGCCCTGTTGACGTTTTCTTATACATCTTGTCTTTGAGCATGTGTGTACTTTCTGGTACAAGAATGTTTTCTGAGCTCCTCTTAGACTTTCCCAGCTTTGAATCTGTTCTCCAAAGAACCAGAAAAATAGTGTTCATGAACCAGAAGTTGGGCACTAGGAGTGCTCGTGGTGGTCAGATCATCACTGTTTCTTAGCTCTTTCAGAGATGTAGGGCTACCTTTCTAGTCCTCCTCTCTCATTTTTATCTACCACCTATTTCAAGAAATAGGAATCTACCCCAAAATAGCCTATTCCACCCTGTCTTCCTAGGAATATTCTCAGTTTTCTTCTGTTCTGAATCTGACTCCTCTTACTAAGACTGAGAAGCAGGGCTTCCATTGTTCTTGTTATCCTTTTGGTGAATTCATTTTTTTGTTTTTGTTTTTGTTTTTCAAGACAGGGTTTCTCTGTATAGCCTTGGCTGTCCTGGAACTCACTTTGTAAACCAGCATGGTCTCAAACTCACCTCTGCCTCCCAAGTCCTGGGATTGAAGGCATGGGTCACCATACCTGACATTTTTACTGGCATTTATTCATTATAAATAGCTGGGTTTTCTAGTAATATTTTCATGCAAACAAATAATGTACTTTGATCTCATTTCCTGTCCTATCCTCCTTTCTTCTCCCTCCTCCTAGTCCCCCTCATTTTCCTAGACACTTCATCTTCTCTTTCCATGATCAATTCTTTTTTAAGAAATTATTTTGCTTCTGGCCAGGCAAGGAGATCAGTGCCTTGTTCAGCCATCAACAGAGAAGCTTCCCCTTGCAGCAGATGGGAACACATACAGAGACCCACAGCCAGACATGATGCTGAGTGAGAGACTTTGGAACACTCAGCCCTAAATGGGATGTCTCCATCAAATCCTTCCCTTCAGGGCTTGCGGAACCCTGTGAAAGAGGAGGCAGAAAAAGTGTAGGAGCCAGAGGATAAGGAGAATGCCAAGAAAACCAGACCCTCTAAATCAACAGAATAGATGCAGATATGAACTCACAGAGACTGAGGCAGCTTGCACAGGGCCTGCACTATTCTGCACCAGGACCTCTCTATATGTGTTATGGCTTTCAGTTTAGTGTTTTTATGGGATTCCTGAGTGTGTGAGTGAGAGAGTCCAATTCCTATGCCTTCTCTTTGGCTCTTTTCCCATTTGTTTTATTTTAATTTTGTATTATATTTTATTATTATGCCTTAGAAGCCTATTTCTTTTCTAATGAGAGACAGAAAAGGGGTGGATCTGGATAGGAGGTGTTGTGGGGAGGAACTGGAAGGAGTAGAGGGAAAAGAAACCATAAGCAGGATATATTATGAGAGGAAAATATTTTCAATTAAAAATTCCTCCCCCAATAAACAAAGGCTCATCCATTCAGAAATTACTTTATTTTAATTTGTGTGTGTGTGTGTGTGTGTGTGTGTGTGTGTGTGTGTGTGCGCGCATGCGCACATGTTTGTGTGTTTCTGTGTGGGTCTGTGCATGTGTGAACAGGAGCTTGCAGAGGCCAGAAGAAACATCAGATACTCTGGTGCTGAAGTAACCAGTGGGCTCTTTACTCACTAAAGCACAAGCTTCTTGTGTAAGGATACGTCTCAAGTGGAGGCTTTATAGCTGGCTTGGCCTCTCACACCCAGCCAGGCTGCCTTCCATGTGGACTTCTCCAAAGTACTGGGTCCCATTTGGAGTCAGTAGTGGCTTTCTTCATGAGCCTCACACAATGTTTTTAGACTAAATGACTCAGGAAGAGAATGGGAGAGTAGAAAGTAAAATGAAAGAACCCAGTAAAGCTTCTGATTAAGATTGGAACACTTTAGCCTTTGGTGCCCAATCCGTTGACCAGTCAGCCATTTTTATTTTATGTTCATTGTTGTAGGACAGGGAGGAGCTCGTGATGGATTCTGTCATGATTTCTTTTCCTGTTACTGTGATAAGCACCACGAGACAATCAAGTTAAGGGAGAAGGAGTTTACTCTGGCTCACAGTTCTAGTGGAGGGGAAATCAGGGGTCACGTGACGTCCACAATCAGGAAGCAGGAAGTGATGAGTCAAGCTGCTGCTCAGCTCCCTTTCTATACTTACTTACATAGTCCCGGATCCTATGTGGCACCACCCACAGAGGGCAGGCCTTCACGCTTTAAGCAACTCAATCAAACACCCACCACCCACAGGCATGCCTGGAGGCCCATCTCTATCCCAGGTGATTATAGATTCTCTGGAACTGACAATAGCAACAACCATGGATTCCAAAGAAGTCTGAGAAAACATGGCCTTTCAGAGACGTGAGTGGAGAGGAAGATGATAATAAGTCAAGCCTAATAATAAAAATATTAGCATTTCACTTGAGTTATATTAAAAGTCCTTCAAAGATGACAGAATTAAGCTACAAATAAACTTCTTTTTTTCCCTTCAAATTCCTGGTTTAATAAGGAATTATTTATTTTGAGAAAGAGATCCCAAACATCAGGCTGTTCACAAAAATAACCCATGATATTAACTTTGCAAAACAAATATTAAGACTATTACACTATTTTCCTGTAAGATGCATTTGACTTTGCCAACTCTCATTCACAAAAATACATGGTTACATTCGTGTTGAACAGCCCCACTCATGTGAGGGAAAACACACCTATAATGCAAAGCTGCTCTCAGGGTTACAAGTAAATGAGATGCCTCTGCAGTTAGGGAAGCAACTACCAAAATCATAGGAATTGGAAGAACTGTACTCCCTGCATAACAAGAGATTATTTTGGAGACAGTTGATTAAAAACCATACATCTTTTTATTGTTAAGTCAAAGAGGTATCAAAATTTAAAGCAAAAATTACAAGGTAAGACTTAACAAAACTACTAAGGAGCATCAAAGGAAGTGAAAATGGAACTAGGTGCAGGGCAATTATGAATCAATGAAAGGATATGAATTGAAATTCCAATGAAAGGAAATTATGAATCAGGAAGGATAAGGAGAGGGAGAACAGTGAGAATGTGCTGAAGTTCTAAGGGAGAGGATCTGCTGTTACTGTGATCTCTCACAAGTGCCTAGGTAAATGAATGAATAAATTTCTTAAGCAATGTCTCAATTCAAAATGGATCAGCAGCACCAAACTTTGAGAGTCAAGTGCAGATCCCAAATTGGTTCACACAATGGATGACCATGGTGATTGGAAAGGATTATCATCTTGTTTTATTGATTCAGTGTTTTTCCCATTAATGTGTATAATGACACCATGTATTTTTGAAAGAGATATTTACTTATATTCTCAATATCATAAAATTTTACAAAGAAACAAATTGATATACTTTTACCAACAGTCAATACAATAGTTTCTATTTTATTAAAATTTATTGGTAGAAGTAAAGAGAAACCATTACTACAGTTAGAGTTCAGAATTGATGGAACTAATTGGAATCAGTGTAGATCATCCCAAGAGAATCAGAAGATGAATCTCCA